>NC_053027.1:85503901-85803901 GCF_003073215.2 Triticum urartu
GAATTCTTTGAAAATTGTTTGAATCACAAGTTTGTGATTAACTTACTAAAAAAATGAGAATAGATGCGCTTATAGAGAAAATTCAACCTAAATTCCTAGTAAATTTCTATGAATTTTAGAGAAATTCACTATGAATTTAGGTTAAACTTTTCTCTATTAGGGCATCTATTTTCACTTTGAGAGGAGCTCAACGAGGCAGAGAGGGAAGGGCTTATAAACCGGTGTGAGCCCCCTTCGGTTGGCGAGGTGGGACTAAACTCTGCCCGCAACGAGGACCAACCCTTTAGTCCCGGTTTGTGGCACAAACCGGGACTAATGGTCATGGGCTAGGGCGAGGAGCAAAATTATAAACTTTCTGTTAGTGCCATTAGTTTTAGAAAGTTGAAAGTTGAAAGTTGGCATGGGCCAGGGACTAATGGTCATGGTATTATGAGGGCCGAACCATAAGACATGAAAGCATTTCAAATGAACTTTGAAAAAGTTGAAAGTTGGCATGGTATCATAATTTCACCCACATAGCATGTGCATGTACAAAACGGATAATGGTAGCATGTTCGTGTGTTACAAAGTTGGCATGGTATCATCATAATAGTTGCGGGAGAAAGTCTTCACTTTTTCTTCGCTTGTGTCATTTGCTTATTGCGCCGCAACCATGGATAATCTTTATTGTTTATCAGGATGCTTGGGTCAGCCTTGACATTGAAGGGAGGAATTTCATGAAACTTTTCATAATCTTCAGACATGTCTGTCTTGCCGTCCACTCCTAGGATGTCCCTTTTTCCTGAAAGAACTATGTGGCGCTTTGGCTCATCGTATGATGTATTCGCTTCCTTATCTTTTCTTTTTCTCGGTTTGGTAGACATGTCCTTCACATAGATAACCTGTGCCACATCATTGGCTAGGACGAACGGTTCGTCAGTGTACCCAAGATTTTTCAGATCCACTGTTGTCATTCCGTACTGTGGGTCTACCTGTACCCCGCCGCCTAACAGATCGACCCATTTGCACTTAAACAAAGGGACCTTAAAATCAGGTCCGTAGTCAAGTTCCCATATGTCCACTATGTAACCATAATATGTGTCCTTTCTGCTCTCGGTTGCTGCATCAAAGCAGACACCGCTGTTTTGGTTGGTGCTCTTTTGATCTTGGGCGATCGTGTAAAATGTATTCCCATTTATCTCGTATCCTTTGTAAGTCAATACAGTCAAAGACGGTCCCCTGGACAACAAGTACAGCTCATCACAAACAGTGTTGTCACCTCTGAGACGTGTTTCCAACCAACTGCTGAAAGTCCTGATGTGTTCACATGTAATCCAGTCGTCGCACTGCTCCGGGTGTTTGGAGCGCAGACTGTTCTTGTGTTCATCGACATACGGGGTCACCAAGGTAGAGTTCTGTAGAACTGTGTAGTGTGCTTGAGACCAAGAATATCCGTCCCTGCATATTATTGAGTCTCTTTCAAGAGTGCCTTTTCCAGTCAATCTCCCCTCATACCGCGATTTAGGGAGACCTATCTTCTTAAGGCCAGGAATGAAGTCAACACAAAACCCGATAACATCCTCTGTTTGATGGCCCATGGAGATGCTTCCTTCTGGCCTAGCACGGTTACGGACATATTTCTTTAGGACTCCCATGAACCTCTCAAAGGGGAACATATTGTGTAAAAATACGGGCCCCAGGATGACAATCTCGTCGACTAGATGAACTAGGACACGCGTCATGATATTGAAGAAGGATGGTGGGAACACCAGCTCGAAACTGACAAGACATTGCGCCACATCACTCCTTAGCCTTGGTACGATTTCTGGATCGATCACCTTCTGAGAGATTGCATTGAGGAATGCACATAGCTTCACAATGGCTAATCAGACGTTTTCCGGTAGAAGCCCCCTCAATGCAACCGGAAGCAGTTGCGTCATAATCACGTGGCAGTCATGAGACTTTAGGTTCTGAAACTTTTTCTCTGGCATATTTATTATTCCATTTATATTCGACGAGAAGCCCGTCGTGACCTTCATACTGAGCAGGCATTCAAAGAAGATTTCTTTCTCTTCTTTCGAAAGAGCGTAGCTGGCAGGACCTTTATACTGCTTCGGAGGCATGTCGTCTTTTTCGTGCAAACGTTGCAGGTCCTCCCGTGCCTCAGGTGTATCTTTTGTCTTCCCATAAATGCCTAAGAAGCCTAGCAGGTTCACGCAAAGGTTCTTCGTCACGTGCATCACGTCGATTGAGGAGCGGACCTCCAGGTCTTTCCAGTAGGGTAGGTCCCAAAATATAGATTTCTTCTTCCACATGGGTGCGTGTCCCTCAACGTCATTCGGAACAGCTAGTCCACCGGGACCCTTTCCAAAGATTACGTAGTGTAAATCATTGACCATAGCAAGTACATGATCACCGGTACGCATGGTGGGCTTCTTCTGGTGATCTTCCTCGCCTTTGAAATGCTTGCCTTTCTTTCGACATTGATGGTTGGTCGGAAGAAATCGACGATGGCCCAGGTACACATTCTTCCTGCATTTGTCCAGGTATATACTTTCAGTGTCATCTAAACAGTGCGTGCATGCGTGGTATCCTTTGTTTGTCTGTCCTGAAAGGTTACTGAGAGCGGGCCAATCGTTGATGGTCACGAACAGCAATGCCTTAAGGTTAAATTCCTCCTGTCTGTGCTCATCCCACATACGTACACCGTTTCCATTCCACAGCTGTAAAAGTTCTTCAACTAATGGCCTTAGGTACACATCAATTTCGTTGCTGGGTTGCTTAGGGCCTTGGATGAGAACTGGCATCATAATGAACTTCCGCTTCATGCACATCCAAGGAGGAAGGTTATACATACATAGAGTCACGGGCCAGGTGCTGTGATTGTTGCTCTGCTCCCCGAAAGGATTAATGCCATCCGCGCTTAAAGCAAACCATACATTCCTTGGGTCCTTTGCAAACTCATCCCAGTACTTTCTCTCGATTTTTCTCCACCACGACCCGTCAGTGGGTGCTCTCAACTTCCCATCTTTCTTTCGGTTCTCACTGTGCCATCGCATCAACTTGGCATGGTCTTTGTTTCTGAACAGACATTTCAACCGTGGTATTATAGGAGCATACCACATCACCTTCACAGGAACCCTCTTCCTGGGGGGCTCGCCGTCAACATCACCAGGGTTATCTCGTCTGATCTTATACCGCAATGCACCGCATACCGGGCATGCGTTCAGATCCTTGTATGCACTGTGATAGAGGATGCAGTCATTAGGGCATGCATGTATCTTCTCCACCTCCAATCCTAGAGGGCATACGACCTTCTTTGCTGCGTATGTACTGTCGGGAAATTCGTTATCCTTTGGAAGCTTCTTCTTCAATATTTTCAGTAGCTTCTCAAATCCTTTGTCAGTCACAGCATTCTCTGCCTTCCACTGCAGCAATTCCAGTATGGTACCGAGCTTTGTGTTGCCATCTTCGCAATTGGGGTATAACCCTTTTTTGTGATCCTCTAACATGCAATCGAACTTCAGCTTCTCCTTTTGACTTTCGCATTGCGTCCTTGCATCGACAATGACCCAGCGGAGATCATCATCATCGGGCACATCGTCTGGTTCCTCTTGATCTTCAGCAGCTTCGCCCGTTGCAGCATCATTGGGCACATCGTCTGGTTCCTCTTGATCTTCACCAGCTCCCCCCGTTGCAGCATCACCGTATTCAGGGGGCACATAGTTGTTATCGTACTCTTCTTCTTCGCCGTCTTCCATCATAACCCCTATTTCTCCGTGCCTCGTCCAAACATTATAGTGTGGCATGAAACCCTTGTAAAGCAGGTGGGAGTGAAGGATTTTAGAGTAAGACTTCGTATTCCCACATTCAGTGCATGGACAACACATAAAACCATTCTGCTTGTTTGCCTCAGCCGCATCGAGAAACTCATGCACGCCCTTAATGTACTCGCAGGTGTGTCTGTCACCGTACATCCATTGCCGGTTCATCTGCGTGCATTATATATAATTAAGTGTCCAAATTAATAGAAGTTCATCATCACATTAAAACCAAAGTGCATACATAGTTCTCATCTAACAACATATAGCTCTCTAGAGCATCTAATTAATTAAACCATACATTGAAACTATGTAAAACATTTCAATGCGAAAACAAATGCGATCATAATCGGAACCAAGGTAACAATTGATCCAACGGCATGATGATACCAAGCCTCGGTATGAATGGCATATTTTCTAATCTTTCTAATCTTCAAGCGCATTGCATCCATCTTGATCTTGTGATCATCGACGACATCCGCAACATGCAACTCCAATATCATCTTCTCCTCCTCAATTTTTTTCCTTCAACAAATTGTTTTCTTCTTCAACTAAATTTAACCTCTCGACAATAGGGTCGGTTGGCATTTCCAATTCACATACATCCTACATAAATAAAATCTATGTCATGTTGGTCGGCATAATTTTCATAAACAATAAATGAACCAATAGTTATAAATATAATATATATACCACATCCGAATCATAGACAGGACGAGGGCCGACGGGGGCAGATACCAAAACCATCGCACTATATAAGATGCAATAATAAAAGTAAGAAAATAATACAAGTATCTATGTAAACATACCAGTAAGAATATTTTTCCTTTCAGAAAGAAGATAAGAACAAGAGGCTCACCACGGTGGTGCCGGCGATGAGCTCGGCGCGGGTGATCGACGGCGGTGAAGACGGGGACGGGGCATGACGGACCGCTAAACCTAGACAAATATTATGGAAAATGGAGCTTGGAGAGGAGAAAGCTTAAGTAGTGTGGCTCGGGCATTCCATCGAACACCTTGTGTGCATAGGAGGTGAGCTAGAGCACCACCAAGCCCTCTCCCCCTTGGCCAGAGAAAAACAGAGCACTGGGGCACTCTGCTCGCGAGCGAGGGGTATATATAGGCACCTCATTGATCCCAGTTGGTGACATGAGCCGGGACTAAAGGGGAGCCTTTGGTCCCGGTTCAAGCCACCAACCGGGACCGATGGTGGTGGGCCAGGAGCGAGGCCCATTGGTCCCGGTTCATCCCACCAATCGGGACCAAAAGGTCCAGATGAACCGGGACCAATGGCCCACGTGGCCCGGCCGGCCCCCCGGGCTCACGAACCGGGACCAATGCCCACATTGGTCCCGGTTCTGGACTGAACTGGGACTAATGGGCTGACCCGGCCTGGACCAAAGCCCTATTTTCTACTAGTGGGTATGAATATTCAGATTAGAAAGATTCAAGACAAGAGTTTATATTGACATAGAAAATAATAATACTTCAAGCATACTAACAAAGCAATTATGTCTTCTCAAAATAACATGGCCAAAGAAAGTTATCCCTACAAAATCATATAGTCTGGCTATGCTCCATCTTCCCCACACAAAGTATTTAAATCATGCACAACCCCGATGACAAGCCAAGCAATTGTTTCATACTCTAACTTTTTCAAAACTTTTTCAATCTTCACGCAATACATGAGCATGAGCCATGGATATAGCACTATAGGTGGAATAGAATGGTGGTTGTGGAGAAGACAAAAAGGAGAAGATAGTCTCACGTCAACTAGGCGTATCAACGGGCTATGGAGATGCCCATCAATAGATATCAATGTGAGTGAGTAGGGATTGCCATGCAACGGATGCACTAGAGCTATAAATGTATGAAAGCTCAACAAAAGAAACTAGTGGGTGTGCATCCAACTTGCTTGCTCACGAAGACCTAGGGCAATTTGAGGAAGCCCATCATTGGAATATACAAGCCAAGTTCTATAACGTAAAATTCCCACTAGTATATGAAAGTGACAACATATGAGACTCTCTATATGAAGAACATGGTGCTACTTTGAAGCACAATATATGGGACTCGCTATATCATGGTGCTACTTTGAAGCACAAGTGTGGAAAAAAGGATAGTAGCATTGCCCCTTATTTATTTATTTATTTGGTCCTTCTTTTTTCGTTGGCCTTTCTCTTTTTTTATTTGGGACAATGCTCTATTGAATGATGATCATCACACTTATATTTATTTACAATTCAATGATTACAACTCGATACTAAAAAAAAAGTATGACTCTATATGAATGCCTCCGGCGGTGTACCGGGATGTGCAATGAATCACGAGTGACAAGTATGAAAGAATTATGAACGGTGGCTTTGCCACAAATACTATGTCAACTACATGATCATGCTAAGCAATATTACAATGATGGATGTGTCATGATGAACTAGATGGTGGAAAGTTGCATGGCAATATATCTCGGAATGGCTATGGAAATGCCATAATAGGTAGGTATGGTGGCTGTTTTGAGGAAGGTATATGGTAGGTGTACGATACCGGTGAAAGTTGCGCGGTATTAGAGAGGCTAGCAAGGGTGGAAGGGTGGGAGTGCGTATAATCCATGGACTCAACATTAGTCATAAAGAACTCATATACTTATTGCAAAAATTTAGAAGTTATCAAAGCAAAGTATTACGTGCATGCTCCTAGGGGGATAGATTGGTAGGAAAAGACCATCGCTCGTCCCCAACCACCACTCATAAGGAAGACAATCAATAAATAAATCATGCTCCGACTTCATCACATAACGGTTCACCATACGTGCATGCTACGGGAATCACAAACTTCAACACAATTATTCTTTAAATTCACAACTACTCAACTAGCATGACTTTAATATTATCACTTCAATATCTCAAAAAATTATCATGCTTCAATCTTTTCTTAGTATTCAACACACTCAAAAGAAAGTTTCACAAATCTTGAATACCAAGCATATTATTATTCGGCAAATTACCATGCTATTAAGAGACTCTCAAATTAATTTAAGTGAGGCATGAGAGATCAATAGTTTCTTTAAAACGAATCCACCACCATGCTCTAAAAGATCTAAGTTAAGCACATAGAGCAAAATTATCTAGCTCAAAATATATAAGTGAAGCACATAGAGCAAAATTATCTAGCTCAAAGGATATAAGTGAAGCACATAGATCAAAATTACCTAGCTCAAAAGATATAAGTGAAGCACATAGAGTATTCTATCAAGTTTTAATTCATGTATGGCTCCCTCAAAAGGTGTGTACATCAAGGATGATTGTGGAATACTAAATAACAAAGACACAAATAATACAAGATGCTCCAAGCAAAACCCATATCATGTTGGTGAATAAAAATATAGCTCCAAGTAAATTACCGATGGAAGTGGACGAAAAGAGGGGATGCCTTCCGGGGCATCCCCAAGCTTTGACTTTTTGGTGTCCTTGGATTATCTTGGGGGTGCCATGGGCATCCCCAAGCTTAGGTTCTTGCCACTCGTTGTTCCATGATCCATCAAAAGAATTCACCCAAAACTTGAAAACTTCACAACACAAAACTCAAAATAGAAAACTCGTGAGCTCTGTTAGCGAAAGAAAACAAAAGACCACTTCAAGGTACTGTAATGAACTCATTATTTATTTATATTGGTGTTAGACCTACTGTATTCCAACTTCTCTATGGATTATAAACTATTTTACTAGCCATAGATTCATCAAAATAAGCAACAACACACGAAAA
Organism: Triticum urartu; assembly: GCF_003073215.2. Classification (NCBI taxonomy): domain Eukaryota; kingdom Viridiplantae; phylum Streptophyta; class Magnoliopsida; order Poales; family Poaceae; genus Triticum; species Triticum urartu. The sequence goes on from NC_053027.1 coordinate 85,511,464, forward strand.
ACAGAATCTGTCAAAAACAGAACAGTCTGTAGTAATCTGTATCTAGCGCAAAATCTGGAACCCCAAAAATTCTAAAATAAATTTCTGGACGTGAGGAATTTATCTATTAATCATCTGAAAAAAGAATTAACTAAATAGCACTCTTTAAATAAAAATGACAGCAGTTCTCGTGAGCGCTAAAGTTTCTGTTTTTTACAGCAAGTTCAACAAGACTTCCCCCAAGTCTTCCCAACGGTTCTACTTGGCACAAACACTAATTAAACACAAAAAAACACAACCAAAACAGAGGATAAATAATTTATTTATTACTAAGCAGGAGCAAAAAGCAAGGAATAAAAATAAAATTGGGTAGCCTCCCAACAAGCGCTATGGTTTAACGCCCCTAGCTAGGCATAACAAGCAAGGATAGATCTAGGTATTGCCATCTTGATTCTTAATTCTTTTAGCGATGTTATGCTCGAATCCGGGAGGTTCCTTACATTTCCCTTCATATTCAGAGATCTTGAGATCTAGAGAATCCAACCGCTTATTGCAAAGAGTAATCAACATATTCATGCGGTGAAGATTTAAGCTAACGCTCTTAAGAGGTTCAAGAGATTTCTGTAAAATCTTAGTTACTTTGCAAATTTTTTCAAAAACTTGCATTTTCTCTTGGGTATGATGGAGCCCCTTTTGTTGAGGTAAAGTTACTACTATACCTTCTATAATTTCATGAGCGATACTGGGATCAATTTCAATAAAATTGCCTTTGGCAACACAATCTAAAAGTTGTCTATGAGACAAATTAAGCTCAACATAAAAGTTGCGAAGCAAAATTTTGAAATTTACTTGTAGGGTGCATTTACGATAAGATTCCATCATTCTAAACCTAGCATCCTTTAAATTTTCTCCTTGCTTTTGTTTGAAGTGAAGGACTTCAAACTCAGGGGACATAGGAGCAGAAAGAGGGCTAGCCATGACGACAAGCAAACAAAGAGGGAGGATAGAGAGAGAGAGAGGGCGAATAAAACGTCAATGGTGAATTGGGGGGAGAGGAAAATGAGAGGCAAATGGCAAATAATGTAATGCGAGAGATAGGGATTGTGATGGGTACTTGGTATATTGAATTTTTGCGTAGACTCCCCGGCAACGGCGCTAGAAATCCTTCTTGCTACGTCTTGAGCTTGCGTTGGTTTTCCCCGAAGAGGAAGGGATGATGCAACAGAGTAGCGTAAGTATTTCCCTCAGTTTTTGAGAACCAAGGTATCAATCCAGTAGGAGCCCATGCTCAAGTCCCTCGTACCTGCACAAAGCGATAGCTACTCGCAACCAACGCGATTAGGGGTTGTCAAGCCCTTCACGGTCACTTACGAGAGTGAGATCTGATAGATATAATATTTTTGGTATTTTTGATATAAAGATGCAAAGTAAAAAGTAAAGGCAAAGTAAAAAACAAAACAATATTAAAGTGATGGAGATTGATATGATGAGAATAGACCCGGGGGCCATAGGTTTCACTAGTGGCTTCTCTCAAGAGCATAAGTATTCTACGGTGGGTGAACAAATTACTGTTAAGCAATTGATAGAATTGAGCATAATTATGAGAATATCTAGGCATGATCATGTATATAGGCATCACATCCGTGACAAGTAGATCGAAACGATTTTGCATCTACTACTATTACTCCACTCATCGACCGCTATCCAGCATGCATCTAGAGTATTAAGTTAAAAACAGAGTAACGCCTTAAGCAAGATGACATGATGTAGAGAGATAAATTCATGCAATACGAAATAAACCCCATCTTGTTATCCTCGATGGCAACGATACAATACGTGCCTTGCTGCCCCTTCTGTCACTGGGTAAGGACACCGCAAGATCGAACCCAAAGCTAAGCACTTCTCCCATGGCAAGAACTACCAATCTAGTTGGCCAAACCAAACGGATAATTCGAAGAGACTTGCAAAGATAACCAATCATACATAAAAGAATTCATAGAAGATTCAAATATTATTCATAGATAGACTTGATCATAAACCCACAATTCATCGGTCTCAACAAACACACCGCAAAAAGAAGATTACATCGAATAGATCTCCACAAGACAGGGGAGAACTTTGTATTGAGATTCAAAGAGAGAGAAGAAGCCATCTAGGTACTAACTATGGACCCGAAGGTCTGAGGTAAACTACTCACACTTCATCGGAGGGGCTAGGATGATGTACAAGCCCTCCATGATGACGGCCCTCTTCCGGCGGAGCTCTGGAACATGCCCCAAGATGGGATCTCGTGGATACAGAAAGTTGCGGCGGTGGAATTAGGTTTTTGGCTCCTGTTTTGATCGTTTGGGGGTACGTGTGTATATATAGGAGGAAGGAGTACGTCGGTGGAGCACCGAGGGGCCCACGAGGCAGGGGGGCGCGCCCTAGGGGGGCGCCCCCGACCCTCGTGACCTCCTCTTTGATCCCTTGCAGTAGGGTCCAAGTCTCCTGGATCACGTTCGGTGAGAAAATCACGTTTCCGAAGATTTTATTCCGTTTGGACTCCGTTTGATATTCTGATTATCCGAAACACTGAAATAGGCAAAAAAACAGCAATTCTGGGCTGGGCCTCCGGTTAATAGGTTAGTCCCAAAAATAATATAAAAGTGAAAAATAAAGCCCAATATAGTCCAAAACAGTAGATAGTATAGCATGGAGCAATCAAAAATTATAGATACGTTGGAGACGTATCAGATGGCATTGCATAATTCACATATATGGTAATTAGACACTAAATAGGTGGCATTCACACAAAGCATGTCTAAACTAAGCAAATGACATAGCAATGCAAGATACCATACACACGATATGAGCAACATAACCCTGCCAAGTTAGAGCATGCACCTCGGGAGCTATTCGTAACCAGCAAGACATGCGCTTCATCAGATAGCATTGTCTGCTCTGAAGACCTTGTTTTCACTCTAGATTTTTTCATGACCGTGCCGAATGGCTGATGCACAGGAAGAGTAATTGAATGTACTAAAATTGTTTACAAATTTAACACGTAATAAAAAAATGATGGCATGATATAATTCACATATAAGATGACTGGCTAACCAAGGTGGCATTGCAAAATTCACATATATGATGCCTGGCTAAACAAGATGGCATTGCATGATTCACATATACGATAAAGAAACTAAAAAGATGGCATTCACACAAAGCATGTCTAAACTAAGCAGATGACATATTTGATGTATAAAGTAAGCAATGCAAGGCACCATATGCGTGGTATTACCAACATCAGCATGCCAAGTTAGAGCAAAGACCTCAGGGGGTAAATAGGAGTGGTCTTCTCCTTCTGAATCCTCCTCAGAACAGTCTGCATGAAATTTTATTGCCATGCAAGGCTCGTGTCTTTTGCTCGACATGTTCAATTCCATTGTGTACAATAACGGACATGCATAGGAATAAAACATAGTGATATTATGTAAGGAGTGCATGCACGACTCCCGAGTAATGGTAACAAACTGTGCATAGACCCAAAACCAATGATAGGAGGCAGATAATAGCTTTAGTTAAAAAATACAGATAATGGCTCCTTTAATGTTTGTTTGCACCCAACATGAAACTCATAGTAGACACCCGAGATTAACCAGATAGTAGACATACAGTATTGATTGCTGCCCCAATATGTACCCCACAACCATTTAAAAACTCAAGTTTTAGCATTAGTTTGGACCTGACTCGGAGTCTAATAGGTGAACACAATGATAAAGTAGCATGCCATCATATTAAGCGATGCATAACGTAAGCAGACACGGAAGAGTGCGACCTCTCTTGCGGACCTGTGTAGTCGTCAATGTCATCTGCTCAGTTGATGATGGTAATGCAGTTGTCGTGGCTGCCAGCGACGGGGAAGAAGATCTGAGGCGGCGAAAGAAAGTCTGGAGAGCAGATCCCTGCTGTGGTGAACCCTTCTATCGTTGGAGCAGCTGAGCTGGGGTGGAACACATCGCAGCAGGAGCAGGACAAACCACACAAGGTTTTCTTTGACACATATCTGTAACAGAAGTAATTGTGTAAGGGGTTGCTTGAATTTGAGGATTCTAACAATGCAGGGATAGGAAATAGACAGGAATAGGATAGGAATGCACGTGCAAAACAGAGAATTTAAAAACACAGGATTTCTGCCAATCTGGGTGTTTGGTTCACAAAAATTGGAAGATCACATGATGCAAAGAAGCATGGTGAGATTAAGTCCACGAGAAAATGTACGGTTATAATGCTATTATGCTACTATCTCTTAGTCTTGTGCTTCATGAATAGGAATTTGAAAAGGAGGACAAGTGGAAATTAAAATTCCTACGGTTTTTCATTCAAGGAGACACTAAAGGAACATATCCTATAGTTTTCCTTTGCTCCATTCCTTTGAACCAAATGCATGAATAGTAGTACCATAGGAAACTTTCCAATTCCTATGTTTTTCCTTCACTTTTCCTTTCAAGAACTGGCGATTCTAGTAGGCAGGCTTGAGCAAGGAAAAGCCTACACTCAAAAAATGTTTTTGTGCTACTTCTACTACTTTGGACCCAGGCCACTGCCCTACTAGCTCAACTCCCAGGCCCATCGACAAATGCACAGCTCAAACTCGTAGAGATAAATAATGATGACGTCCAAGTGAGTCCATCACGGATAGCTAAGTTGCCTGATACCTCACTGCTTGTCATGTAGTAAGATAAAATAATTGTATTTCACGTTACTACTTGTGCTCAGTGGACAATATATATAACATGTAGAGTAAAAAAGAGATGCAACAAGTGTACAACCTCTTTGGCGAAGCCATGTCGATCTTAGCATGATTGGGTTGGTCGGTGAGGATGCTCCGACTGACTTGGCTGTCGGAGGAGGGGAAGAAGATCTTAGGCGTCTGGAGATGGAGCCCGGGGTACTGCTCCGCTGTGATGGAGGGTTTCATCGTTGGAGCAGCTGCGGTGAGTTGTACGACGCCGAGGCTGAAGCAGGACAAGAGAGACAACATTAACCTGAGTGGAATTCTAATAGCATCTCCAATAGATGACATAAAATACATAACCACAAAGTGCTAGATATAAAATACATCAGCCACTCATCTCTGAACTTAACTGTCGAAACTGAATTTAACTGTCAGAACTGAACTTAACTGTTGAAACTGAATTTTGCTGTCTAAACTGAATTTTACTGTCGAAACTGAACGCGCTAGTAACAAAAAAACAGTAGCAGCATCGCATGCGAGAGCCGGGGCAGCTGGTCGTGTAGTAGTTCATCTTCAACCTCCACCCCCTTGAGCCGCCAGCCACCACGGCCAAACTGCCGCCTCCCCGCCGCCCCGCCTGCCCCGAAACCACTCCCACCACCGGTCCACCGCTGCCCCGGCCATCTCTCTAGGCCTCCCCGTGCCGAGCTATTTCTCCGGTGATCCCCACGCCACCGCCCCACCAGCGACCACCGCCCATGATAACCCACAAGTATAGGGGGTCGCAACAGTTTTCGAGGGTAGAGTATTCAACCCAAATTTATAGATTCGACACAAGGGAAGCCAAAGAATATTTGAAGGTATGAGTAGCTGAGTTGTGAATTCAACCACACCTGGAGATTAATTATCTATAGCAAAGTGATCAGCAGAACAGTAGTTTGGTAGTTTTGATAGTAGTAGCAACAACAATAGTAACAGTGATAGTGATAGAAGTAATTTTGTAGCAAGTGTAACAGTGATGATAGCAGTAGTAACTTAGCAAGAACAATACAAAGTAAATTCGTAGGCATTGGATCGGTGACTTGTTGGATGATATTCATCGTGATACAATTATAACCTAGGGCGATATGACTCTAGCTCCAGTTCATCGATATAATGTAGGCATGTATTCCGTAAATAGTCATACGTGCTTTATTAAAAGAACTTGCATGACATCTTTTGTCCTACCCTCCCGTGGCAGCGGGGTCCATATTGGAAACTAAGGGATATTAAGGCCTCCTTTTAATAGAGAAACGGAATAAAGCATTAAAACATAGTGAATACTTGAACTCCTCAAACTACAATAATCACCGGAATAAGTCCCGGTTATTGTCACTTCGGGGTTACCGGATCATAACACGTAATAGGTGACTATAACTTGCAAGATCGGATCTAGAACATGAATATAATGGTGATAACATAAACGGTTCAGATCTAAAATCATGTCACCCGGGCCCAAAGTGACAAGCATTAAGCATGGCAAAGTCATAGCAACGTCAATCTAAGAACAAAGTGGATACTAGGGATAAAGCCCTAACAAAACTAACTCGATTACATGATGAATCTCATCCAACTCCTCACTGACCAGGGAGCCTACGAAGGAATTACTCACTCCCGGTGGGGAGCATCATGGAATTGGCGATGGAGAAGGGTTGATGATGACAAAGTATGAAGATCCCCCTCTCTGGAGCCCCAAACGGACTCCAGATCTGCGTCCCGAGGAAGAACAAGGCTTGGCAGCAGCTCTGTCTCGTGGATCGCAATAATTATTTCTCCCTAATTTTTTCTTCGAAAATAAGATTTTATAGCATTGGTTTCAGGGTCTGCGGGGCTACCAGGTGGGGACAACCCACCTGGGCGCGCCAGGAGAGGGGGGCGCGCCTTGGTGGGTTGTGCCCACCTAGGTGCCCCTCTCTGGTAGGTCTTGGCTCCAGATATTCTTATATATTATATACAAATTCCTCACAAAGTTTCGTTCCATTCTGAGAACTTTTATTGCCGCACAAAAACAACACCATGGTAGTTCTGTTGAAAACAACGCCAGTCCAGGGTTAGTTTCATTCAAATCATGCAAATTAGAGTCCAAAAGAAGAGGAAAAGCGTTAGGAAAAGTAGATACGTTGAAGACGTATCAACTCCCCCAAGCTTAAACCTTTGCTTGTCCTCAAGCAATTCAGTTGATAAACTGAAAGTGAAAAAGAAAAACTTTTATGAACTCTTTTGCTCTTGTTTGCATAAATAAGCTTAAATAGCACCCAGGTTTTCAGCCAACATTATAACCAACTATGCCGACAATAACTCTTAAAGATTATATTAACTCATATCAATGACACAATCAGCTAGCGAGCAATAATAAGACATCTCAAATGGTAACACGTTGTCAAAACAACCATGATATAATATGACAATAGTGATATCTCGCTAGCCCTTTCTGAGACCGCAAAACATAAATGCAGAGCAACTCCAAAGTCCAAGCAGCGACTAAACATTGTAATTCATGGTAGAAAAGATCCAGTCATGATGCACCCACCATTAGCTACACACAATGCATAAGTCATGACATTTGTGCTCTCTCAGTTTCTAGCGCTTGTTTTAGAAGGTGATGACACAACATAAAAGTAAATAGAAAGTCCCTTCACAGAGGGAAGCCGTGATTTGCAGAGGTGCCAGAGCTCAAGTTTTAAAATAGAGGTAAATGATATTTTGAGACATGCACCCTTCTCATTTACTTCACGACTATCAGCTATCAATATCTCCCATGCTAAACAAGCTAGTGGCGGTTCCCAAATGATAAAAGTAAAGGTTTTGACTCTGTTGAGAGTTTTTGTTTGATTGTTCGAGCTATTAACTCTTTTTGTATTTTGCAGTTTGGGACTGGGCATCCCTATTACCGCCCTTTTCTCGTGTGATGGCGAGTGAATAAACACTCAACCTGAGAATAACCCGCTTAGCATGGAAGATACCGACCACCTCCTGTCATTCCATGAACGATCTGGGCACACAAAACGAATATTTTTTTAGAAGTTTTTAGAGGTGGCACATGCAAATTTACTTAGGACGGAGGGTAATACCGCATATAGGTAGATATGGTGGACTCATCTGGAATAACTTTGGGTTCAAGGTTTTTGATGTACAAGCAGAATCCCCACTTAGTATAGGCGAAGGCTAGCAATTAGATTGAGAAGCGGCCAGCTAGAGAGCAACAACGATCATGATCATGCATTATGCATAAGTAACATTGGACACTAGCATGAGTAGGATATGATCACCATGAACATAAATATCATAGAGGCTATGTTGGTTTTGATTCAACTACATGCATGAACATGTACCAAGTCAAGCCACTTGAACATTCAGAGGAGGATACCGTATCATCATACTACATCACAATCATTTTAACGCAATGTTGATATCCAAGATAAATCATTATTCACTCCCAGCTACTTATGCATGGCATGAGAAACTATAATCTCTAATTGTCATTGCAAACATGTTTAATCATAATGGGTTGAATCATGGATACTAGGTTAAACATATTTACACAAAAGAACAAGTTGAGTTCATACCAGTTTCTCTCTGCCACGGCCAGTTCATGAATATCACCATTATTGCCTTTCACTTGCATGACCGAACAGTGTGAAAATAATAATAGTGCAAGAATGCCATGGACTAAGCTGGAATCTGTAAAACATTTTATTCAACGGGAGAAGACAAGGTAAAATGGGCTCTTTATTAGTTCAGCAGTTATTCATATGAGAGCCACTCAACATTTTCATCGTGGTCTTCTCCTTGGCACAAATCAAATAAAAATAAAAGAAATTCAGAGAAACACACTGAAATATTTTTGGAGTTTTTGGTTTTCTTGAACAAGCAAATAAAAGGGAAAAGCAAAACCGAGAAAAACTATTTACACGGAAAACTCCCAACAAGCAAAATAAGAACAAGGAAATCTTTTTTGGATTTTCTTTTTAATATTACAACTAAGCATGCATGGAAAGTAAACTAGCTACAACTAAATTTTTTGGTTTTTCTAAAGTTTTTCAAACACACAAGAAGAAAGCAAGAAAAATAAATCTAAGCATGGATGATACAATGAAATGGTATGAACACCGACAAGATGAATAACTGGACACGAATGTAATGTCGGTGAGAAACACGTACTCCCCCAAGCTTAGGCTGTTGGCCTAACTTGGTAATCGATTAGTAGTCTGGATGGTACTAGGGGTACTGAGGATCGGGCATCCACTGATCCCACTGTGGATGCTCCTCCTTTGTTGCCTCCTCGGTAGCCTGAGCATTCCGATAGGTGATGATGTCTGCAGGCATGATCTCATATCCACCCATGGCAATAGAATCAAATAAAGCAGGAGCAGGCAACGGAATAATATCACGAGTTTCAACACTAAAGATCAAGTTATATGGAATAGGAATGTTAGGACAATCCTGTGTAAGAAAATGATGGTGTTCCATCACTGCACGGTCTAAGTAAACCTTGTTCAGAGGGTAATCATGACGGCGTATCCCAACAATAAAGTGGGCCGCCAAGCAAGTAGCATAAATCCCACCATGGATTTTACCCTGAGATTTATTAAGATGGAGGCAATAAGCCACAATAGCTCCCAAGCTATAAGTGTTGTCACCCTCCAATGCACGAGTAAAATAGCAAGGTCTGGTGAACTAAGGGCACCCACCTTCTCCCTAGCAAGCAAGCATTTTGCAATGAAAAGTGCAAAGTAATGACCAGATGGAAAATGTAAGCCAGCGGCAGTGGTAGCTGACACCCCTCTCTCATCTCCCATGGTCAAAGTGCGATAAAATGCCTCAAACCCAGCCGGTCTAGGCTTGGCCAAGCTCCCATCAGAAGGATCAAACATATGTCACAAAATTCAATAAGTGGTATTTGATGGTTTTCAGCATATAAATCAAAGCTAACTTCAGGAGGATTATTCCTAGGCAGGAAAGTAAAGCTCTGAACAAAACTATTTGTGAGGATTTTGTGCTGTTCACACTCATCTGCAATGAAGTCGGTGAGGCCGGCATTCGTAGCATATTTCATGAACTCCTGAAGGATTCCAGCCTCTTCCAGGAACAGGGTGTGCGGCCATTCGCACGGCCGTACCTCCGCCAACCTCCGAGGATGGATATCACTATCAGATGACTCCCCAATAACACCCTTGGAGTTCTTCTTGGAGCCAAACTTCCTAAAGATATTCATGGTTTTCCTATAAACAAAATTCTGAAATTTATTAGCCCACAAAATTTTCGCAACAAAAGTTCACAAAAATGATACCAACTACTCATAGGGATACATAGAGGCCATAGCAAGCATTCAAACTACTTAGAACACCAAGAATTTAACATGCAAGCACATCTACAACAGCACCAAGAGTAGCTAGTTATTCAAAATATAAACCACTAAAACAAAAACTAATTGGACAAACGGTGGAGTCACATACCAAGCAACAGTCCCCTGAAAGAGTTTCGGAAACGGAGCTTCGATCAAAGAGATCGAAATCCGCGGGTTTGAGAGCAAGAACACGGGAGAGAGAGCAATGGAGAATTTTTTCTGGAGGTAGGTGATGATGTGGTGTAAAGAGATAAGTGAGAGGTCCCACGTGGGGACCACAACCCACTAGGGCGTGCCTGCCTCTGATGTTATTTGCACCAAAAATTCTTAGATATTCAGAAAAAATCATATAAAATTTTCAGGGCATTCTGAGAACTTTTATTTTTGGGTCATTTTTCATTGCACGGGAAAATCAAAAAATAGACAAAACATGGCATTTATTTTATTTAACTAATAAAAACATAGAATAAAAAGTAGGTACAGAAAGTAGTGCTTACTAAATTCATCAACTTCATACCGCTAAAAAATGATTCATTAATAAGGTTGACCAAGTCTTATTAACAACCACTTTCGATTAGCATGAAACCGAAGAACTTTCATAAATCACCAGGTTACCTCAATGGGGATATGAATGTCCCCAACAATAAGTATTTCATATTTCTTTTTGGCAGTAGGTATAGGTATTTGAAAACTTCCAATAGTGACTGTCGAAGATTTTTCAAGAACATTAATACCATTCACTTGGAATTGTTTCTTCAGAAAGTGCACCGTATGCTCATTACCATTGATATGAAAAGTGACCTTGCTTTTATCGCAATCAATAACAGCCCCTACAGTATTCAAGAAGGGTCTACCAAGGATAATCGACATGTTGTCATCCTCGGGCATCTCAAGTATAACAAAGTCAGTCAAAATAGTAACATTAGCAACAACAACAGGCACATCCTCACACATACCGATAGGTATGGTAGTTGATTTATCAGCCATTTGCAAAGATATTTCAGTAGGTGTAAGTTTATTCAAATCAAGTCTTTTATATAAAGAGAAAGGCATAACACTAACACCAGCTCCTAAATCACACAAAGCAGTTTTCACATAATTCTTTTTGATAGAGCAAGGTATAGTTGGTATTCCCGGATCTCCAAGTTTTTTAGGTACTCCATCTTTAAAAGTATAATTAGCAAGAATAGTGGAGATTTCAGCTTCCGGTATTTTTCTCTTATTAGTGATGATATCTTTCATATACTTTGCATAAGGAGGCATTTTCAAGATATCAGTCAAGCGAGTACGCAAAAAGACTGGCCTTAGCATTTCACAAAAGCGTTCAAATTCCTCATCATCATTTTTTAGTTGACTTAGGTGGAAATGGCATACGTTTTTGAACCCCCGGTTCTCTTTCTTCACCGTTTTTTCTAGCCACAAAGTCTCTTTTGTCATATCTTTTATTCTTAGGTTGTGGGTTATCAGGATCAACAGGTGGTTCTATATCAACATCATTGTCTGGTTCTTTATTATTTGGTTGAGTATCTTCATGAACATAAGCATTATATTTTTCATTATAACTAGGTCAGTGTTCATTACCAAACAGAGTTTCAGCATCTGAGATAGAAGTTTCATTATCATTGTCAGGAGGTTTCTCTATTTCAAGTTCACTAGGAGCATGCAAAGTCCTATCATTTTTCTTTTTTCCTTTTCTTTTTAGAAGAACTAGGTGAAGGAAATATGCCCTAGAGGCAATAATAAAGTTATTATTTATTTCCTTATTTCATGATAAATGTTTATTATTCATGCTAGAATTGTATTAACCGGAAACATAATACACGTGTGAATACATAGACAAACATAGTGTCACTAATATGCCTGTACTTGACTAGCTCATTGATCAAAGATGGTTAAGTTTCCTAGCCATAGACATGAGTTGTTATTTGATCAACGGGATCACATTATTAGGAGAATGATGTGATTGACTTGACCCATTTCGTTAGCTTAGCACTTGATCGTTTAAGTTTACTGCTATTGCTTTCTTCATGACTTATATATGTTCCTATGACTATGAGATTATGCAACTCCCGAATACCGAGGAACACTTTGTGTGCTACCAAACGTCACAACGTAACTGGGTGATTATAAAGGTGCTCTACAGGTGTCTCCGATGGTGTTCATGGAGTTGGCATAAATCAAGAATAGGATTTGTCACTCCGATTGTCAGAGAGGTATCTCTGGGCCCTCTCGGTAATGCACATCACTATAAGCCTTGCAAGCAATGTGACTAATGAGTTAGTTGTGGGATGTTGCATTACAAAACGAGTAAAGAGACTTGCCGACAACGAGATTGAGCTAGGTATTGGGATACTGACGATCGAATCTCGGGTAAGTAACATACCGATGACAAAGGGAACAACGTATATTGTTATGCGGTTTGACCGATAAAGATCTTCGTAGAATGTGTAGGAACCAATATGAGCATCCAGGTTCCGCTATTGGTTATTGACCGGAGACATGTCTCGATCATGTCTACATAGTTCTCGAACCTGTAGGGTCCGCACGCTTAAAGTTCGGTGATGATCGGTATTGTGAGTTTATATGTTTTGATGTACCAAAGGTAGTTTGGAGTCCCAGATATGATCATGGACATGACGAGGAGTCTTGAAATGGTCGATACATAAAGATTGATATATTGGAAGCCTACATTTGGACATCGGAAGAGTTCCGGGTGAAATCGGGATTTTACCAGAGTGCCGGAGGGGTTACCGGAACCCCTGGGGGTTAATGGGCCTTGTTGGGCCCTAGTGGAGAGAGAGAGGGGCCAGCCAAGGCAGGCCGCGCGCCCCTCCCCCTCTGGTCTGAATTGGACTAGGAGAGGGGGGCGGCGCCCCCCTTCCCTTTTCCTTCTCCCCCTTCCTTTCCCCCTCCTAGTAGGAGTATGTAGCGACCCGACCCGAATGGATCAAGTCTCTGTGCTTATGTGTCATCCCTGGATCAGTATGCTGACACACACAGTACTCGAAGGATTTATAATAGAGGTAAATCACATGTATATAGTAACGTAAATACTATTACCTCAATCCATATAGAGGAAGCAACAAGGTTGTGGATTCCCATCAACACCAACGGCAAAGTTGAGTGTAGAAATCGTAACCCTAACGTAACACTTACTCATCGTAAGAAACCTGCAACATGAGACGTTGCAGCCCGAAACGGGTCAGTACATTGAATGTACTGGCAAATTCACACCATAGAGAAAGATGAATAAAGACTATCACTACATGCATATATGGCTGGTGGAAAAGCTCTATGGTTATAAGGTTTTTGCGTAAAGCCAATTTTTCCCTACTACAAAGGAATAAATTTATTTAACTATCATGGTGGTTGTTGAACATTGAGAATGGTTGACAGCATTCTCAATCCCAATTAAAAATAATTAAAACCCAACAACATTAATTAGAAGTAACATGTTGAGATTCACATGATATTCAAGTACTAGATACTCAAGTTGTCCATAACCGGGGACACGGCTAATCATGATTAGTTTGTAACACTCTGCAGAGGTTTGCGCACTTTTCCCCACATGACTCGATCGCCTTCGTTTGTTTTCTCGCACTACATGGTGTTTGAGAAACGGATGACCGAGACATAGTCTTTCAGAAGCGCTAGCACCTTACATGTGGGGTAGACCGGTACACCTACATCCCCTACATCTGCTAGTCCACCCCGTAAGAGTTCGCATGACTTAGTCAACTATGCCAGAGCCCATAGTAGCATGTGGCTGCACACGGAAGTTTCTAGCATGAAAGATCTTATGATCCCTTTGAGCCTGGGTGGCCGTCCAAAAAAAAATAGGCAAGTCCTGATAGACATCAGGTGCCTCAATGCACCCAGATTTGTGTTTAAGTTGCCACCTTAGATAAACCATTAAAATTATCAACTCACATCTGTCATGGATGTCACTCACCCAATCCACATCTACTAGCATAGCATGGCATAATAAGCAAACGTAGAAGTAACTCCCAAAGGTTTCATAATAATACAGGTAATAGGTACTACCTCATCTACTTCCCATCCCACGATTTAATTAGATCCTAATCATGCAATGTGTGAGGATTGATCTAATGCAATAAAACTGGGTTGTAGAAAAGGTATGATCAAAGTGTGAACTTGCCTGCAATGAAGATGATTCGCACTCAAAACTCTTGATAGATCTACTCGTCACACTCCGGTCAATCTATCGTAAGCAAACAATAGTAACCACACAATAAGTACTCATCTAAAGCACAAGCAAAACTCGAATGAGAGAACGAACCAGAAGGTTCAACTTAAGAACTCCGGTTGCAAAGAAAGAACGAACCGAACAAACGGCGGAAGAAAACAACTCGGTTCTAGCAAGTTGAAACTAGGTCAAATTTTACCATAACAAAACTTGTTCAAGTTGATTAGACGGAACGGCGGTTTCGAGAAGAAACTCCAGGCGCTTGAATCACCTGATTCCGATAAACGGGCGAGAAGATAAACTAGAACGAAGATCGGATCTGAGATCACGATCGCGGAATAAATCCGACGAAAAGAAAGAGACGAACGGTTAAACGAACGGGCGTCGTTAACCGGGAATAATCAGTGATCACGTGCGTTGAGACGAACGGTCCGAAAGAAGAACGAAAACCGATCTAGGGTTTTCGGAAAAGAAACCAAAAAGAAAACGGAAAACCGATCTAGAAAACGAAACAGAAGAGAAGAAAAGAATCGGAACGATTAGAAGAAATCGATCCGAGGAAGAGAGACGCGGGGTAACCTCCGGCGAGATCTCCGGCGAGGGGCTCCGGTGGCGTGGCGTAGGGCGGCGGCGTAGGCAAGGTGCGGCGGCGGCGGCTAGGGCACAAGGGCGGCGCGGGTGTGGGGTGGTGCGGCGGCGGCGCGGGTGTGGGGTGGCGCGGCGGCGGTGTAGGGCGCGGGGTGGGGTGGTGCGGCGGCGGCGCGGGTGGGGTGCGGTGGAGTGCTTGGGGTTTGATTTGATGTGTTTAGAGGGGGGGGTGTTGGGGTATTTATATTGGTGAGGGGAGAGGATTACTTGGGGTAGGGGACAAGAAATAGACTAGGATTAGGAAAAAGAGTCCTAGTAGAAAAAAGGAAAAAACGGAACAAGGAAAGGGGAGGGGCTACCAGCCTAAGTCCATATTGGACTCGGCTTGAGCGAGGCAAGAGGCGAGGCGGCTGGCGCCTGCCTGCGCTGGCTGCGCGCGCGCGAGGGGAGGGGCGGCCGGCTGGCCTGGCGGGAGGCTTCCCTTTTTTTTTATAAAAAAGTTCCGCGCAGAAAAAAAAACAAAAAGAGAACTAAACGAACTCCGAAAAATCTAAAGTAAATTTTCCCCGACTCCTAAAAATGAGCCGAACAAAATGAACTTTTCTACGGACCTAAAATGCAATTTTCGAAAATGCGCATTTTTCCCTATCCAAAGAAAAACAAACAAACACCGGAAAACGAAATTTGATCTATTTATTAAATCTTCATTTTTCCTATATTTTGGGAAAGTCATATTATTCCCTCTCTCATATTTTGATATCGGAAAAATAATTGAAGATGAAATAAATAAATCAAATGATCCTCTTTTCAAATTCGAGAAAACTCTCAAATATGAAAATAATGAAATCTCCAACTCTCTCCGAAGGTCCTTGAGTTGCGTGAAATTTCTAGGATCGACCAAAATGCAAGAAAATAAGATATGCATGATGATCTAATGTATAACATTCCAAATTGAAAATTTGGGATGTTACAAACCTACCACCCTTAAAAGGAATCTCGTCCTCGAGATTCGGAGAGGCTAGCAAGAAAAGGTTAGGGTTTGGGGGTCTCCTCAAAATCCATCAATCATCACAGGGGTCTGGGGTGCTACCACCCTTAGAAGCATGGTTACAGCTCCATCGAAACTCATATACTTCATCCATATTGTTAACAGGGTCGGTCTTCTTAGATCCTCGAGAAAATTCCTTCCCTGAGCTTTTCCGGTAGTGGCATAACCTTTTCCTCAATTCTTCCGTCCTTTTATCTTGGTAAGGTTATTCCGAGACTGGGTCTTCTTAGCTGACGGGTCTGCGCCAAAACTAAACAACTATCGATACCTCATGGTGGTCAACAATTTATGGTTTCTCCTGCAGGAAATGGGTCTGGGTTGATCCTCACCGTATAACCTACGGTTGGCACAACTGCCGTGTACAAGGGAAAAATACTTATACCATTCTAAGGTTTAGCAAGGTTTAATATCGTTGTCTCTCTACTATAGGCAAGTCACTCAGATTTACCATTCCATATAGCAAGGCAAACAATAAGAGTAAGTCGGTATGGTGATCAATCCATCCCGCACCCAAATCATTACCTTGTATACAGTTTAGTGAATCTCACATTCTAACACTCGGTCATCCTCACAAGCATTGCAGAATTTCTCTTGTCGACGAACCAAGTTCGGATAAATCCATAGATTCTGCAAGCCAAACAAACATCTATCGTTCCTTCACAACTCTCGGGTTTTGCGTTACTCCTATAAGATCGTCTGTCGACAAAGGTATATCCACTTCCAGGGTTTTTCCTTCAGCAAGAATGTGCTTGCTTCTTGGCAGGTCCTGGAGCCTGTGGGTTATGGCCCATCTCATCACTTGTAGTCCTTGAACTTATCATCGGGCAACGGATCATTATGCCAACTTCCAACTTCCTAGTATTCTTAAATCCATCCAATTGTATTGTCTTCCTTCCTTCTATTGGCACCAAACTAAGAATTGATTACTCAGACTCATCAAGGAGTTTCCATTGATCCATATTTCCGACATCATACCTCCTGTATATCCAATAGTACTTCATCTCTTCATCCTCGTGGGATTTCCCACATACCGAGGTAAAAACTTATACTTATGAAGTCCATACTCTACTTCGTGGAACATCATTATCCTTTCCAGGGTCAAGCGTCCTTACAGGGGAATATTGGCCATCTCTGCATGGCACTTCTTCAACTGGGAAACGTGAAACACATCATGAACTCCTGACAGTCCTTCGGGTGACTCCAACTTGTTGGCCACTTCTCCCATACGCTCCAAAACTCGGTATGGTCCTACAAATCTCGGGGCTAACTTTACCTTAACTCCAATTCGTTTAACTCCTCGCAGAGGGAACACACGAAGACATGCTCTATCTCCAATTTCATAGACTACCTCCTTGCGTTTTTAAGTCTGCATAACTCTTCTGTCTGGACTGAGCTACCTTCAGTCTATCTCGAATCAACTTAACATTCCCTTCTGACTCCTTTGATCACATTTGGTCCAAACAACTGACGGTCTCCAACTTCATCCCACATACTCTTGGGGCATCACACATATCGAGACAAAACTCGTATTCATTTTGTCCGAACTCCATTACTTTTGTTGCAAACTCAACTATCTAGCGCAAGTTTCCTTCTCCTTGGAGCATTCTCTGGCAAAGTGCCCTGCTCCATTACCACTAAAACATATTACTTCTGACAAGTATCGAGGTTTCCTTTTTGGGCAATTGTTGAGGTAGTGCCCTGACTCCTTGCACCTGTAACAGGTGATATGACTCAGATCCTTCCTGGAATCCAATCTACTTCTCTTTCTGGACTTTTCCATGCCATTCATGGCTTCTATTTCCTGTGGGTCATACTCTACTTCCTCAGCCGGGAATTCTACTAGATTCCCATTCATACAATTCTGGGAGATGTGTCCTTCTTCCCCACATGAATAGCATGACTTGGTGCAGGGTTTAATTGGCTCTTCTTTGGGTGTGTCCTCCACCTCTTTCTTCATCACAGGTTGTTCTAAACTTTCCATAAGAGCTCCTTTCATTGCTTCTTCCTTCTGCTGGATGGTTCTTTGTACCATGGGGTAAATGTGACACTGAGCAGGATAGTGGGTAGTCCCTTCACACAAGAAACAAGTGATCTGCCTATTTGGGCATTCTTCAGTTGGGTGACTTCCTTCACAATTTGGGCATTCATCCTTGTGTTCTTTATGGGTGTGTCCGATTTCTCCACAAATCTTGCATGCACAAGGTTTCTTCATATCCTTTCCATAAGGCTTCAACTTCTGGGACACAAACCGAGACTTTGGCAAAGTCAACTTAAATTCTTTCCAAGTGATTACTCCTTGCCATCCATTCATGGTTTGGTATATCCTCCACCAAGTAGCAGCACCTCTTTCAAAGCACTAAAGAGCATGTTGGGTCATATCCTTTTTGACTATAGGGTTATTCTCCATGTGATCCTCCATGTTCTGAATCCATCGGTCTGTCTCCAATTGACTCATTGGTCCAGAAAATACAAGCTCATCTCCATTCATCCTCTATTGGGTCCATGGGTTTGGGGTGAGATAAGAGATATAGAGAGGGATGCACACAATACAAAAGTTTTGAAAAGACAGATTTTTGTTGTGGCTGTCGAAAAAACATCAAACAAATGACAGCTCACAAACGTCGCATCTAATGTAGGTATATAATAGGGGTTTGGTCTTCTAATGGTCAACATTGCCAAACTCTTCGAGTCTTGTTCCTGTCTCCAATGGCTTCTTCCGACCATACTTGTCTTTCTCAAGTTCTTTTGCCAGATCAATCTCTGTTAACGTGAAATCTCTCATGACATCCTTTAATATTTCTGGGGTGGCATTCCAAACTTCTGGTTTCAACATCCTTGGCATGAACCATGGTCCTACTGTCCTTCAGTTCATGACTAATCTCCTGTATCTCAAGGTTTTACTTCTCTAGCTAGGCTGCTTTCAACTTCTGGTCTTAAGTTCTTCACGAAGTGCTTCCTTGTCTAATACGACTTCCTGGAGCTCCATTTTAAACTTCTTGATGTACTACTCCAGATCTTGGTGATACACCAGCTAAGTTTAAAACTGCATCCTTTGCTGATAGATGCTCCATCAGCCTTCTACCATCCAATCCTTCTAAAGGAATGCATGCTTAGCTCAGCTCGGTGACCACAGTATCAATGGTGATGACATCACGGATAACCGTGTTTCTGCCCTTGTCATTGCCATGAGCTATCTTGCCAGTTGATATCTCCTGCCTTAGGGTTTCTTTGACAAAACTTCGAGTTCTCAACTCTACATGCTCCGGTCTTTCTCCAACACACCTTGATCTCGGGTATTGTCAACTTCCATAGTCTGCCAAGTTCCATAAGGGTAGCAGTACTAGGTCATACAAATCTGGGGATTCTTCAGAGCCTTCAAATTCTACTTGTCTTCGGTCTTCAGCCGTTGTAGTTTCCATTATCATAATGTATGGTAAACTCCTCTTCATTCCGAATGGTCTCGGTTGTCCGATATCTTGTACATCTTGGAGTGGTCTCATCAGTCGAATCTTTGTGTGGTCAAAAGGGGAAAGGGGTATGGTCTCACTAAAGGGAATTTTTGAATAAGCTCAGAAGAGAAGAGAGGTAAAAGATCTTTTTGAAAGGGAAAGTTGTAGAGAAAAATCTTTGCTATGGGCTTGCCAGTTTCTAGGGTCACGTCCTACAGTCAACATGTGCTCTGATACCATCTTGTAGCGACCCGACACGAATGGATCAAGTCTCTGTGCTTATGTGTCATCCCTGGATCAGTATGCTGACACACACAATACTCGAAGGATTTATAACAGAGGTAAATCACATGTATATAGTAACGTAAATACTATTACCTCAATCCATATAGAGGAAGCAACAAGGTTGTGGATTCCCATCAACACCAATGGCAAAGTTGAGTGTAGAAATCGTAAGCCTAACGTAACACTTACTCGTCGTAAGAAACCTGCAACATGAGACATTGCAGCCCGAAACGGGTCAGCACATTGAATGTACTGGCAAATTCACACCATAGAGAAAGATGAATAAAGACTATCACTACATGCATATATGGCTGGTGGAAAAGCTCTATGGTTATAAGGTTTTTGCGTAAAGCCAATTTTTCCCTACTGCAAAGGAATAAATTTATTTAACTATCATGGTGGTTGTTGAACATTGAGAATGGTTGACAGCATTCTCAATCCCAATTAAAAATAATTAAAACCCAACAACATTAATTAGAAGTAACATGTTGAGATTCACATGATATTCAAGTACTAGATACTCAAGTTGTCCATAACCGGGGACACGGCTAATCATGATTAGTTTGTACACTCTGCAGAGGTTTGCGCACTTTTCCCCACATGACTCGATCGCCTCCGTTTGTTTTCTCGCACTACATGGTGTTTGAGAAATGGATGACCGAGACATAGTCTTTCAGAAGCGCTAGCACCTTACATGTGGGGTAGACCGGTACACCTACATCCCCTACATCTGCTAGTCCACCCCGTAAGAGTTCGCACGACTTAGTCAACTATGCCAGAGCCCATAGTAGTATGTGGCTGCACACGGAAGTTTCTAGGATGAAAGATCTTATGATCCCTTTGAGCCTGGGTGGCGGTCCGAAAAAAAAACAGGCAAGTCCTGATAGACATCAGGTGCCTCAATCCACCCAGATGTGTGTTTAAGTTGCCACCTTAGATAAACCATTAAAATTATCAACTCACATCTGTCATGGATATCACTCACCCAATCCACGTCTACTAGCATAGCATGGCATAATAAGCAAACGTAGAAGTAACTCCCAAAGGTTTCATAATAATACAGGTAATAGGTACTACCTCATCTACTTCCCATCCCACGATTTAATTAGATCCTAATCATGCAATGTGTGAGGATTGATCTAATGCAATAAAACTGGGTTGTAGAAAAGGTATGATCAAAGTGTGAACTTGCCTGCAATGAAGATGATTCACACTCAAAACTCTTGATAGATCTACTCGTCACACTCCGGTCAATCTATCGTAAGCAAACAATAGTAACCACACAATAAGTACTCATCTAAAGCACAAGCAAAACTCGAATGAGAGAACGAACCAGAAGGTTCAACTTAAGAACTCCGGTTGCAAAGAAAGAACGAACCGAACAAACGGCGGAAGAAAACAACTCGGTTCTAGCAAGTTGAAACTAGGTCAAATTTTACCATAAAAAAACTTGTTCAAGTTGATTAGACGGAACGGCGGTTTCGAGACGAAACTCCAGGCGCTTGAATCACCTGATTCCGATAAACGGCGAGAAGATAAACTAGAACGAAGATCGGATCTGAGATCGCGATCGCGGAATAAATCCGACGAAAAGAAAGAGACGAACGGTTAAACGAACGGGCGTCGTTAACCGGGAATAATCAGTGATCACGTTCGTTGAGACGAACGGTCGGAAAGAAGAACGAAAACCGATCTAGGGTTTTCGGAAAAGAAACCAAAAAGAAAACGGAAAACCGATCTAGAAAACGAAACAGAAGAGAAGAAAAGAATCGGAGCGATTAGAAGAAATCGATCCGAGGAAGAGAGACGCGGGGCAACCTCCGGCGAGATCTCCGGCGAGGGGCTCCGGTGGCGTGGCGTAGGGCGGTGGCGTGGGCAAGGTGCGGCGGCGGCGGCTAGGGCACAAGGGCGGCGCGGGTGTGGGGTGGTGCGGCGGCGGCGCGGGTGTGGGGTGGCGCGGCGTGTGGGGTGGCGCGGCGGCGGTGTAGGGCGCGGGGTGGGGTGGTGCGGCGGCGGCGCGGGTGGGGTGCGGTGGAGTGCTTGGGGTTTTATTTGATGTGTTTAGAGGGGGGGGTGTTGGGGTATTTATATTGGTGAGGGGAGAGGATTACTTGGGGTAGGGGACAAGAAATAGACTAGGATTAGGAAAAAGAGTCCTAGTAGAAAAAAGGAAAAAACGGAACAAGGAAAGGGGAGGGGCTACCGGCCTAAGTCCATATTGGACTCGGCTTGAGCGAGGCAAGAGGCGAGGCGGCTGGCGCCTGCCCGCGCTGGCTGCGAGCGCGCGAGGGGAGGGGCGGCCGGCTGGCCTGGCGGGAGGCTTCCCTTTTTTTTAATAAAAAAGTTCCGCGCAGAAAAAAAAACAAAAAGAGAACTAAACGAACTCCGAAAAATCTAAAGTAAATTTTCCCCGACTCCTAAAAATGAGCCGAACAAAATGAACTTTTCTAAGGACCTAAAATGCAATTTTCGAAAATGCGCATTTTTCCCTATCCAAAGAAAAACAAACAAACACCGGAAAACGAAATTTGATCTATTTATTAAATCTTCATTTTTCCTATATTTTGGGAAAGTCATATTATTCCCTCTCTCATATTTTGATATCGGAAAAATAATTGAAGATGAAATAAATAAATCAAATGATCCTCTTTTCAAATTCAAGAAAACTCTCAAATATGAAAATAACGAAATCTCCAACTCTCTCCGAAGGTCCTTGAGTTGCGTGAAATTTCTAGGATCGAACAAAATGCAAGAAAATAAGATATGCATGATGATCTAATGTATAACATTCCAAATTGAAAATTTGGGATGTTACAGAGTAGGAAAGAGGGGAATCCTACTCCTACTAGGAGTAGGATTCCTCCTCCTGGCGCGCCCTCTAGGGCCGGCCGGCCTCCCCCCTTGCTCCTTTATATACCGGGGCAGGGGGCACCTCTAGACACAAGTTGATCATTGATCTCTCCCAGCCGTGTGCAGTTCCCCCTTACACCATAATCCACCTCGGTCATAGCATAGTCATGCTAGAATTGTATTAACCGGAAACATAATACATGTGTGAATACATAGACAAACATAGTGTCACTAGTATGCCTCTACTTGACTAGCTCATTGATCAAAGATGGTTAAGTTTCCAAGCCATAGACATGAGTTGTTATTTGATCAAGGAGATCACATCATTAGGAGAATGATGTGATTGACTTGACCCATTTCGTTAGCTTAGCACTTGATCATTTAAGTTTACTGCTATTGCTTTCTTCATGACTTATATATGTTCCTATGACTATGAGATTATGCAAGTTCCGAATACCGGAGGAACACTTTGTGTGCTACCAAACATCACAACATAACTGGGTGATTATAAAGGTGCTCTACAGGTGTCTCCGATGGTGTTCGTGGAGTTGACATAGATCAAGAATAGGATTTGTCACTCCGATTGTCGGAGAGGTATCTCTGGGCCCTCTCGGTAATGCACATTGCTACGTCTTGAGCTTGCGTTGGTTTCCCTGAAGAGGAAGGGATGATGCAGCAGAGTAGCGTAAGTATTTCCCTCAGTTTTTGAGAACCAAGCTATCAATCCAATAGGAGGCCATGCTCAAGTCCCTCGTACCTGCACAGAACGATATCTACTCGCAACCAACGCGATAAAGATGCAAAGTAAAAAGTAAAGGCAAAGTAAAAAAGCAAAGCAAGATTAAAGTGATGGAGATTGATATGATGAGAATAGACCCCGGGGCCATAGGTTTCACTAGTGGCTTTTCTCGAGAGCATAAGTATTCTACGGTGGGTGAACGAATTACTATTGAGCAATTGATAGCATTGAGCATAGTTATGAGAATATCTAGGTATGATCATGTATATAGGCATCACGTCCGAGACAAGTAGACCGACTCCTGCCTGCATCTACTACTATTACTCCACTCATCGACCGCTATCCAGCATGCATCTAGAGTATTAAGTTAAAAACAGAGTAACGCCTTAAGCAAGATGACGTGATGTAGAGGGATAGACTCATGCAATATGATGAAAACCCCATCTTGTTATCCTCGATGGCAACAATACAATACGTGCCTTGCTGCCCCTACTGTCACTGGGAAAGGACACCGCAAGATTGAACCCAAAGCTAAGCACTTCTCCCATTGCAAGAAAGATCAATCTAGTAGGCCAAACCAAACTGATAATTCGAAGAGACTTGCAAAGATAACCAATCATACATAAAATAATTCAGAGGAGATTCAAATATTGTTCATAGATAAACTTGATCATAAACCCACAATTCATCGGTCTCAACAAACACACCGCAAAAAGAAGATTACATCGAATAGTTCTCCACAAGAGAGGTGGAGAACATTGTATTGAGATCCAAAAAGAGAGATGAAGCCATCTAGCTACTAACTATGGACCCGTAGGTCTTAGGTAAACTACTCACACTTCATCGGAAGGGCTATGGTGTTGATGTAGAAGCCCTCCGTGATCGATGCCCCCTCCAGCGGAGCTCCGGAACAGGCCCCAAGATGGGATCTCGTGGATACAGAAAGTTACGGCGGTGGAATTAGGTTTTTGGCTCCGTATCTGATCGTTTGGGGGTACGTAGGTATCTATAGGAGGAAGGAGTACGTCGGTGGAGCAACAGGGGGCCCACGAGGGTGGAGGGCGCGCCAGGGGGGGGGTAGGCGCGCCCCCTACCTCGTGGCCTCCTCTTTTGTGTCTTGACGTAGGATCCAAGACTCCCGGGTCTTATTCTTTGAGAAAATCACGTTCCCGAAGGTTTCATTCCATTTGGACTCCGTTTGATATTCCTTTTCTTTGAAACCCTAAAACAGGCAAAGAACAACAATTCTGGGCTGGGCCTCTGGTTAATAGGTTAGTCCCAAAAATAATATAAAAGTGGATAATAAAGCCCAATAATGTCCAAAACAGTAGATAATATAGCATGGAGCAATAAAAAATTATAGATACATTGGAGACATATCAAGCATCCCCAAGCTTAATTCCTGATCGTCCTTGAGTAGGTAAATGATAAAAATAGAATTTTTGATGCGGAGTGCTACTTGGCATAATTTTAATGTAATTCTCCTTAATTGTGGTATGAATATTCAGATCTGAAAGATTCAAGACAAAAGTATAATATTGACATAAAAATAATAATACTTCAAGCATACTAACAAAGCAATTATGTCTTCTCAAAATAACATGGCCAAAGAAAGTTATCTCTACAAAATCATATAGTCTGGCTATGCTCCATCTTCACCACACAAAATATTTAAATTATGCACAACCCCGATGACAAGCCAAGCAATTGTTTCATACTTTTGGCATTCTCAAAACTTTTTCAATTTTCACGCAATACATGAGCGTGAGCCATGGATATAACATTATAGGTGGAATAGAATGGTGGTTGTGGAGAAGACAAAAAGGGAGAAGATAGTCTCACATCAACTAGGCGTATCAATAGACTATGGATATGCCCAATGTGAGTGAGTAGGGATTGCCATGAAACGGATGCACTAGAGCTATAAGTATATGAAAGCTCAAAAAGAAACTAAGTGGGTGTGCATCCAACTTGCTTTCTCATGAAGACCTAGGGCATTTTGAGGAAGCCCACCATTGGAATATACAAGCCAAGTTCTATAATGAAAAATTCCCACTAGTATATGAAAGTGATAACATGAGAGACTCTCTACTATGAATATCATGGTGCTACTTTGAAGCACAAGTGTGGTAAAAGGATAGTAATATTGTCCCTTCTCTCTTTTTCTCTCATTTTTGGGCCTTTTCCCTTTTTATGGCCTCTTTTCTTTCTCTTTTTTAATTTTTTTTCCGGAGTCTCATCCCGACTTGTGGGGGAATCATAGTCTCCATCATCCTTTCCTCACTGGGACAATGCTCTAATAATGATGATCATCGCACTTTTATTTTTCTTACAACTCAACAATTACAACTTGATACTTAGAACATAATATGACTCTATATGAATGCCTTCGGCGGTGTACCGGAATATGCAATGAATCAAGAGTGACATGTATGAAAGAATTATGAATGGTGGCTTTGCCACAAATACGATGTCAACTACATGATCATGCTAAGCAATATGACAATGATGGAGTGTGTCATAATAAACGAAACGGTGGAAAGTTGCATGGCAATATATCTCGGAATGGCTATGGAAATGCCATAATAGGTAGGTATGGTGGCTGTTTTGAGGAAGGTATGTGGTGGGTGTATGATATCGGCGAAAGGTGCGCGGTATTAGAGAGGCTAGCAAAGGTGGAAGGGTGAGAGTGCGTGTAATCCATGGACTCAACATTAGTCATAAATAACTCATATACTTATTGCAAAAATCTACAAGTCATCAAAGCAAAGTATTATGCGCATGCTCCTAGGGGGATAGATTGGTAGGTAAAGACCATCGCTCGTCCCCGACCGCCACTCATAAGGAAGACAATCAAAAAATAAATCATGCTCCGACTTCATCACATAACGGTTCACCATACGTGCATGCTGCGGGAATCACAAACTTTAACACAAGTATTTCTCAAATTCACAACTACTCAACTAGCACAAATTTAATATCACTATCTTTATATCTCAAAACAATTATCAAGTATCAAACTTCTCATAGTATTCAACACACTCATAAGAAAGTTTTATTATTAATCTTGTATACCAAGCATATTAAGACTTTAAGCAAATTACCATGATATTTAAGACTCTCAAAATAATCTAAGTGAAGCATGAGATATCAATAGTTTCTATAAAACAAATCCACCACAGTGCTCTAAAAGATATAAGTGAAGTACTAGAGTAAAACTACATAACTCAAAAGATATAAGCGAAGCACATAGAGTATTCTAACGAATTCCAAATCATGTATGGCTCTCTCAAAAGTTGTGTACAGCAAGGATGATTGTGGTAAACTAAAAAGTAAAGACTCAAATCATACAAGACGCTCCAAGCAAAACACATATGATGTGGTGAATAAAAATATAGCTCCAAGTAAAGTTACCGATAGAAGTAGACGAAAGAGGGGATGCCTTCCGGGGCATCCCCAATCTTTGTCTTTTAGGTGTCCTTAGATCATATTGGGGTTCCATTGGCATCCCCAAGCTTAGGCTCCTGCCACTCCTTGTTCCATAATCCATCAAATCTTTACCCAAAACTTGAAAACTTCACAACACAAAACTTAAAGTAGAAAATCTCGTGAGCTCCGTTAGCGAAAGAAAATAAAAGACCACTTCAAGGTACTGATATGAACTCATTATTTATTTATATTGGTGTTATACCTACTGTATTCCAACTTCTCTATGGTTTATAAACTATTTTACTAGCCATAGATTCATCAAAATAAGCAAACAACACACGAAAAATAGAATCTGTCAAAAACAGAACAGTCTGTAGTAATATGTAGCTAGCGCAAGATCTGGAACCCCCAAAATTCTAAAATAAAATTCTGGAAGTGAGGAATTTATCTAGTAATAATCTGAAAAAAGAATTAAATAAATATCACTTTCCAAATAAAAATGACAGCAGTTCTCGTGAGCGCTAAAGTTTCTGTTTTTTACAGCGAGTGTAACAAGACTTTCCCCAAGTCTTCCCAACGGTTCTACTTGGCACAAACACTAATTAAACACAAAAAACACAACCAAAACAGAGACTAGATAAATTATTTATTACTAAACAGGAGCAAAAAGCAATGAATAAAAATAAAATTGGGTTGCCTCCCAACAAGCGCTATCGTTTAACGCCCCTAGCTAGGCATAACAAGCAAGGATAGATCTAGGTATTGCCATCTTTGGTATTAGGAAAGAAAAGAGCAAACTTGCTATCTATAGAATTAATCCTTCTATTTTGATAGAGCACATGGCTATTAATGGTAGAATAAATATTAAGTATGTTACGGAAATTTGTATCTAGGCTAGCCTTTATCTCTTTAATAGATTCATTTTGGTAAGAGAGCAAAAGAGATGTAGATTCAACTTTCTGATTCATGGGGTGCCCAAATATAGTTTTAATTTTTTCATAAGTGTCTACGACATCCCCTTCAAGAAAACCTTCTTCAAATATAGAATCTAAGACTTGCTTAAAATAAGTAGGAAGGGCAATATAAAAGCTTTTTAAGTAAACTTCAATTTGATATTGAGGAACATAGCTGGCCCTGATCCTTAATAGTCTATACCAAGCATCTTTAAAAGATTCATCAAGTGAATAACGAAAAATTCCAGAATCATCTTCATCAAAATTATCAAGACTCTCATTGATAACTCTGGTAGGTTTCTCCATAATATCCTTATTTATAAGCTTAGCGAGGATAGAGGGGTTGTCCAAAGTACTAAAACTCTGGAGAGAACCCCCAACCCTTTTTGATTCAGACATGGCAGAAGAAAGGCGAGCGGAAAGAGAGGGAGGATAGAGAGAGAGAGAGGGCGAATAAAACGGCAAGGGTGACGTGGGGGAGAGGAAAACGGGAGGCAAATGGCAAATAATGTAATGTGGGAGATAAGGGTATGTGATGGGTACTTGGTATGTTGACTTTTGCATAGACCTCCCCGGCAACGGCGCCAGAAATCCTTCTTGCTACCTCTTGAGCACTGCGTTGGTTTTCCCTGAAGAGGAAGAGATGATGCAGCAAAGTAGCGTAAGTATTTCCCCCAGTTTGTGAGAACCAAGGTATCAATCCAGTAGGAGGCTACGCGCGAGTCCCTCGTACCTGCACAAAACAAATAAATCCTCGCAACCAACATGAATAGGGGTTGTCAATCCCTACACGGCCACTTACAAGAGTGAGATCTGATAGATGTGATAAGATAATATTTTTGGTATTTTTGTGATAAAGATGCAAAGTAAAATAAAGGCAAAGTAAAAAGCAAAGGAAATAACTAAGTAGTAGGAGATTAATATGATGAAGATAGACCCAGGGGCCATAGATTTCACTAGTGGCTTCTCTCGAGAGCATAAGTATTCTATGGTGGGTGAACGAATTACTGTTGAGCAATTGACAGAATTGAGCATAGTTATGAGAATATCTAGGTATGATCATGTATATAGGCATCACGTCCGAGACAAGTAGACCGACTCCTGCCTGCATGTACTACTATTACTCCACTCGTCGACCGCTATCCAGCATGCATCTAGAGTATTAAGTTAAAAATAGAGTAACGCCTTAAGCAAGATGACCTGATGTAGAGGGGTAGAATCATGCAATATGATGAAAACCCCATCTTGTTATCCTCGATAGCAACAATACAATACATGCCTTGCTGCCCCTACTGTCACTAGGAAAGGACACCGCAAGATTGAACCCAAAGCTAAGCACTTATCCCATTGCAAGAAAGATCAATCTAGTAGGCCAAACCAAACTGATAATTCGAAGAGACTTGCAAAGATAACCAATCATACATAAAATAATTCAGAGGAGATTCAAATATTGTTCATAGATAAACTTGATCATAAACCCACAATTCATCGGTCTCAACAAACACACCGCAAAAAGAAGATTACATCGAATAGTTCTCCACAAGAGAGGGGGAGAACATTGTATTGAGATCCAAAAAGAGAGAAGAAGCCATCTAGCTACTAACTATGAACCCGTAGGTCTGAGGTAAACTACTCACACTTCATCGGAAGGGCTATGGTGATGATGTAGAAGCCCTCCGTGATCGATGCCCCCTCCGGCGGAGCTCCGAAATAGGCCCCAAGATGGGATCTCGTGGATACAGAAAGTTGCGGCGGTGGAATTAGGTTTTTGGCTCCATATCTGATTGTTTGGTGGTACGTAGGTATATATAGGAGGAAGGAGTACGTCGGTGGAGCAACAGGGGCCCACGAGGGTGGAGGGCGCGCCTAGGGGGGGGGGGTTGGCGTGCCCCCTACCTCATGGCCTCCTCTTTTGTGTCTTGACGTAGGGTCCAAGTCTCTCGGGTCTTATTCGTTGAGAAAATCACGTTCCCAAAGGTTTCATTCCGTTTGGACTCCGTTTGATATTCCTTTTCTTCGAAACCCTAAAACAGGCAAAAAACAACAATTCTGGGCTGGGCCTCTGGTTAATAGGTTAGTCCCAAAAATAATATAAAAGTGGATAATAAAGCCGAATAATGTCCAAAACAGTAGATAATATAGCATGGAGCAATCAAAAATTATAGATACGTTAGAGACGTATCACACATCAATATAAGCCTTGCAAGCAGTGTGACTAATGAGTTAGTTGCGGGATGTTGCATTACGGAATGAGTAAAGAGACTTGCCGGTAACGAGATTGAGCTAGGTGTTGGGATACCGACAATCGAATCTTGGGCAAGTAACATACCGATGACAAAGGGAACAACGTATATTGTTATGCAGTTTGACCGATAAAGATCTTCATAGAATATGTAGGAACAAATATGAGCATCTAGGTTCCGCTATTGGTTATTGACAGGAGACATGTCTCGGTCATGTCTACATAGTTCTCGAACCCGTAGGGTCCGCACGCTTGAAGTTCTGTGATGATCGGTATTATGAGTTTATATGTTTTGATGTACTGAAGGTAGTTCGTAGTCCCAGATATGATCACGGACATGACGAGGAGTCTCGAAATGGTCGAGACATAAAGATTGATATATTGGAAGCCTACATTTGGACATCGGAAGAGTTTCGGGTGAAATCGGGATGTTACTAGTGCCGGATGGGTTACCGGGACCCCCGCGGGGGGTTAATGGGCCTTGTTGGGCCCTAGTGGAGAGAGAGGGGCCGGCCAGGGCAGGCCGCGTGCCCCCTCCCCCTCTGGTCCGAATTGGACTAGGAGATGGGGGGGGCGCCCCCTTTCCTTCTCCTTCTCTTCATTCCTTTCCCCCTCCTAGTAGGAGTAGGAAAGAGGGGAATCCTACTCCTACTAGGAGGAGGATTCCTCCTCCTGGCCCACCCTCTAGGGCCAGCCAGCCTCCACTTGCTCCTTTATATACGGGGGCAGGGGGAACCTCTAGACACAAGTTTATCATTGATCTCTCCCTGCCGTGTGCGGTGCCCCCTTCCACCATAATCCACCTCGGTCATATTGTAGCGTTGCTTAGGCGAAACCCTGCAACAGTAGCTTCATCAACATCGTCACCATGCCGTCGTGCTGATGAAACTCTTCCCGGGGCTCTACTGGATCGTGAGTTCGCGGGACGTCACCGAGCTGAACGTGTGCTGAACGTGGAGGTGCCATACGTTCGGTACTGAGGATCGGTCGATCGTAAAGACGTACGACTACATCAACCACGTTGTCATAATGCTTCCGCTTAGCGTTCTACGAGGGTATGTGGACGACACTCTCCCCTCTCATTGCTATGCATCACCATGATCTTGCATGTGCATAGGAATTTTTTTGAAATTACTACGTTCCCCAACAGTGACATCCGAGCCAGGTTATTGTGTAGATGTTATATGCACGAGTAGAACACAAGTGAGTTGTGGGCGATACAAGTCATACTGCTTACCAGCATGCCATACTTTGGTTCGGTGGTATTGTTGGATGAAGCGGCCCGGACCGACATTACGCTACACTTATGCGAGACTGGTTCTACCGACGTGCTTTGCACACAGGTGGCTGGCGGGTGTCAGTTTCTCCAATTTTAGTTGAACCGAGTGTGGCTATGCCCGGTCCTTGAGAAGGTTAAAACAACACTAACTTGACGAACTATCGTTGTGGTTTTGATGCGTAGGTAAGAACGATTCTTGCTCAGCCCGTAGTAGCCACGTAAAACTTGCAACAACAAAGTAGAGGACGTCTAACTTGTTTTTGCAGGGCATGTTGTGATGTGATATGGTCAAGACATGATGCTATATTTATTGTATGAGATGATCATGTTTTGTAACAGAGTTATCAGCAACTGGCAGGAGCCATATGGTTGTTGCTTTATTGTATGCAATGCAATCGCCCTGTAATTGCTTTACTTTATCACTAAGCGGTAGCGATAGTCGTAGAAGCAATAGTTGGCGAGACGACAACGATGGTACGATGGAGATCAAGGTGTCGCACCGGTGATGATGCTGATCATGACAGTGCTTTGGAGATGGAGATCAAAGGCACAAGATGATGATGGCCATATCATATCACTTATATTGATTGCATGTGATGTTTATCCTTTATGCATCTTATTATGCTTTGTTTGACGGTAGAATTATAAGATGATCTCTCACTAAATTTCAAGGTAAAAGTGTTCTCCCTGAGTATGCACCGTTGCCAAAGTTCGTCATGCCGAGACACCACGTGATGATCGGGTGTGATAATCTCAGCGTTCATCTACAATGGGTGTAAGACAGTTTTACACACGCAGAATACTCGGGGTTAAACTTGACGAGCCTAGCATATGCAGATATGGCCTCGGAACACTGAGACCGAAAGGTCGAGCGTGAATCATATAGTAGATATGATGAACATAGTGATGTTCACCATTGAAAACTACTCCACTTCACGTGATGATCGGTTATGGTTTAGTTGATATGCATCACATGATCACTTAGATGATTAGAGAGATGTCTATCTAAGTGGGAGTTCTTAAGTAATATGATTAATTAAACTTAAATTTATCATGAACTTAGTACCTGATAGTATTTTGCTTGTCTATGTTATTGTAGATAGATGGACCGTGCTGTTGTTCCATTGAATTTTAATTCGTTCCTTGAGAAAGCAAAGTTGAAAGATTTTGGCAGCAATTACACGGACAGGGTCCGTAACTTGAGGATTATCCTCATTGCTGCACAGAAGAATTACGTCCTGGAAGCACCACTGGGTGCCAAACCCGCTGCAGGAGCAACGCCAGATGTTATGAACGTCTGGTAGAGCAAAGCTGAAGACTACTCAATAGTTCAGTGTGCCATGCTTTACGGCTTAGAATCGGGACTTCAATGACGTTCTGAACGTCATGGAGCATATGAGATGTTCCAGGAGTTGAAGTTAATATTTCAAGCAAATGCCCGGATTGAGAGATATGAAGTCTCCAATAAGTTCTATAGCTGCAAGATGGAGGAGAATAGTTCTGTCAGTGAACATATACTCAGAATGTCTGGGTACCATAATCACTTGACTCAGCTGGGAGTTAATCTTCCGGTTGATAGTGTCACTGATAGAGTTCTTCAATCACTGCCACCAAGCTACAAGAGCTTCATGATGAACTATAGTATGCAAGGGATGGATAAGACGATTCCCGAGCTCTTCGGAATGCTAAAGGCTGCGGAGGTAGAAATCAAGGAGTATCAAGTGTTGATGGTCAACACAACCACCAGTTTCAAGAAAAAGGGTAAAGGGAAGAAGAAAGGGAACTTCAAGAAGAATGGCAAACAAGTTGCTGCTCAAGACAAGAAACCCAAGTATGGACCTAAGCCTGAGACTGAGTGCCTCTACTGCAAAGGGACTAGACACTGGAAGTAGAACTACCCCAAGTTTTTGGTGGATAAGAAGGATGGCAAGGTGAACAAATGTATATCTGATATACATGTTGTAAGTGCATCTAGTGCCACCCCTAGTTGGTTTTGGAGTATTGACGACAAACCTAGTTGAGGGACTAATGTGTTTGTGAGAATTGCAGGATAACACAGGTAGAAATCCCTCACTGATTCGGTTTTCCTACCAGAGATGACCCCTAAAAATGTATGAAGACATTAAAGTCAAAGGTGGTATATGAAGATACTCACATTGAAGACTATGACAAGAGAAGACACCACATGAAGCCTATGGAGCTCGAAGACTTAGATCTTTCGTAGTTCTCTTTCTTCTGTGTTGAGTCATAGGAACCACCGTACTGTTAAGTGGGGTCCAAGAGAACCAGTCAGAATGACTGAAGTGATGCTTAAAACCTATGTCTTCGAGTGAAGACTTTGAGAGAGAATCTTGTCCAGAGTCGGGCAAGTCAGCTTTGCTTGAAGCCCAAGTAAAGTTGCCGTGTGAGTTTGAAATCTGACCGTTGGAACACGTGTCAGTTCCTTAGTGACCCAGGGTCATTTCGGACAAATCAGGTCGGGTTGCCAAGTGGCTATAAATAGCCCACCTCCTACAACCATAAACGGTTGGCTGCTCAGATTTAGAGTACGGCTTTTGTCGTTTGAGAGCAACCCACCTCGAAGCCTTTGAGAGAGAATTCCTTGCGAGGATAAAGCCCGAACCACCCCGAGCCAAAGAGAATTAGGCATCACTTAAGTCTTCTTGTCTATGTGATCTGAAGACTTATTACACTTGAGGACTGTGCATCCTCCAGCCGGTTAGGCGTCGCGTTCTGAGCATCCAAGAGACATTGCGGATTGCCGGTGAACGAAGTCTGTGAAGGTTTGGGTGTCTACCTTGAAGACTTACCAGAGTGATTGGGCGAGGTCTGTGTGACCTTAGCTCAAGGGGAATACGGTGAGGACTGGGTGTCCTGAGCTGCGTGTTCAGGACTGGGTGTCCGGGACTGTGTGTCCTAAGGTTTAAATACCTAGCCGCCCAAACCAGACGTACAGTTGTCACAGCAACTGGAACTAGTCCAACAAATCATTGTCTTCAGCGAGTCACTGGTTTCATCTTCCCTTCCCTTTACTTACTGTCACTCCTTGTGAAGTCATTGTATGTTCGCACTATCTTTTGTCTTCACTGAGTGACTGCGTGTTCTGTGTGGCTTCACAATATCTTCCTACCTGATCCTTACTACATTGCTGCTATTAGTCATTGTGCTTTCACTCTATTGAATACTTGACTATGGCTTGCCTAGTGTAGTCTACCTTCCGCTGCAGGGTAATAGGTTTATTTCTATCGTTTGTCTTCATAACTTCCATGTTTTGAAGACTTTCATAAAAATCGCCTATTCACCCCCCCTCTAGTCGATATAACGCACTTTCAATTGGTATCAGAGCAAGGTGCTCCCTTGTTCTGTGTGATTCGGTTTAACCACCTGGAGTTTTAGCTATGTCGACTGCAGGGATAATTAAAGTCTCCGCTGCGTGCCCCGTCTTCGATGGAACTGAATATCCCTACTGGAAATATAAGATGCGCATGCATCTTGAAGCCATTGACGTCGACCTATGGTATGTCGTCAAGAACGGCGTTCCCAAGGCTGGAGAAGGTGTCACTGCTGCTGATGTCAAGAAGTTCGTTCAACTGGACTCTACTGCCAAGAATATCATCTGTGGTCATCTGACCAAAGGATAGTATGGCCGTGTGAGTGCTTTGGAAACATCTTAGCTGGTCTGGGAATGGCTCTCTAAGGTCAATGAAGGTGTCTCAACCCAGAGAGAATAGAGAATCAATGTCCTTCGCAACCTCTTCAACCGCTTCAAGCAAAATGACAATGAGAATGTCCAGCTCACATTTGACCGACTCACTGACATCACAAATGAGCTTCAAGCCCTCGGCGCTACTGAAATCACCAAACATGAAGTCGTCAAGACACTACTGAGATCACTTGATAGTTTGTTTGACACCCTAGCCCTGATGATTCAAGAATGTCCTGATTTCAAGACACTCGATCCGTCTGACATACTTGAGAGGCTCAACACACATGAGTTTCAGCTTTTTGAGAAAAGAGATATCAACGGTCCAAACTATGGGCGAACTCGTGCCTTGAAGGCAAAAGCTGTCTCCTCATCTGAAGAAGAATCTGACAGCAGTTCGGATGATCCTGAAGACATTGGAAGGGAACTTGCTATGCTTGTGAAGAAGTTCCAAAAATTCACCAAGAAGAAAGGTTTCAGAAAGTCTTCCCGATCAAGCTCAAGGAATGATGAAGCTTCTGCTCATGACTACAAGAAGAAAACATGTCACAAGTGCAAGAAACCTGGCCACTTCATCTCTGAGTGTCCATAGTGGGACAATGAGAACAAAAAGAAGAAGAAGAGCAAGGAATATGACTCTGATGACAAGAAGAAGAAGAAATACTCAAAGTATTCTTCCAAGTCTTCCTCAAAGTCTTCATCACACAAGAAGAGCTCATCTAGAAAGGCACGTGCGTTTGTTGGCAAGGAAATGGATTCAGAGGAGGAGTCCGCTTCTGAGGAGGCGGAGGTGGAGTCTGAGGAGGAGTCCGATTCAGGCGTCGCAAGTCTGGCTACAACATACGTTGCCAAGTCCATCTTCAACACTGAAGACAATGACTTCATCACCGACACCGATGCAAATGACAAGGACTACTCCGCTTCTACCTACTGCTTCATGGCACGCGGTGCCAAGGTAAACACACGCACTACTCACTATCAAACATCTAGTGACGATGACTCTGATTGTGGTTCAAAACCCAGCTACAAAACACTTGCTAAAATTGCAACTGAACAACAGAAAGCTATGGAACATATTCAAAAACTGTTAGACAGAAGCGATGATCTGTTAGGTGCTGAAATGACTCGATCTGAATCCTTAATTGAAGACATAAAAAATCTTCATGTTAAGTATGAGGAACTTGAAAGTCGTCATGAAACTCTCTCAACAACTCATGAAAAGCTTTCCTATGATTATCTTCAAAGGAAGCAAGATCTTGAGAAATTGAGAGAGGCTCATGAAGATCTTCAAAAGGAAAACGAGTCACTTCGCGCTGAACAGATCAGCTCCTCTCAGGAAGGATTTGAACCACCATGTCTTAAATGCATTGAGCGTGATAATGCTACTACTATTGCTGAATGTTCTACTGCTGCTACTGTTGCAATATCTTCAACTGTTGATGTGGGAATTAACCCCTCTGCTGAGGATTCCACTGCTATTGCTGATGAGAATGCTAGGT
Source organism: Triticum urartu (assembly GCF_003073215.2). NCBI lineage: Eukaryota > Viridiplantae > Streptophyta > Magnoliopsida > Poales > Poaceae > Triticum > Triticum urartu. Next base: position 85,547,817 of record NC_053027.1, read on the forward strand.
TGAAGACATTGCTTGAAACAGGGATGTACAGAAGTCTTAAAGGGCATCAGACACTATGTGATGTCCTCAAAAAGAAGATTTTGAACCGAAACCCGTGGAAAGAGGGTGTTGGGTTCGTAAGGAAAATGAATGCTGATCGCTCTTACTAGAAACCTGAGCAGTACCCCAAAACCACATGGGTTGCTGCAAAGGAATTTTCAGCAGATCCATCCACTCTATGTGGGTTCACTTGTGCTAACCCCATTGTCATTGATGAATCCTTTGATGCAAACTATAAAATATTTAAGAATCAGAATGGTGAAGTGTTTGCCAGGTACATTGGTACTAACTGCAGGAATGGACCGCCTATGAAGAAGATCTGGGTTCCGAAAAGGTGTCTGGAGAATCTTCCTATGAATGTCATCATGACACCTCACGTGAAGAAGACAAACCTCAGACCAAAGGCTTCATACGGTCCAAAGGCTTCATACAGACAGAGGACTCACCTGAGTCGCACTAACGCAAATGTTTTGCAGGGAAACCATACTCAGGCATATGAATATGAGAGCGGTTCATCAAACCGCCATGTTCATAAGACCAAGAACTATTCTGCTTATTCTTATGAGTACTATTGTCCGCCTGCAAGACTGTTTGCTAGGGCTCCAAAGCCAAAGTTCTCAGATGCTGCACTTAGACTTATTGCTTCTAAGCCACCCTTGAAGATGTGGGTGCCTAAGAAAGCTTAACTCTCTTTTACAGGGAAAGGTCTCCAGCAGAAAACCAAAATCGTCTGACGCTATTGCTGGGGACCTTAAACATCTTGTAGGGCGCAAGATCAAATGCCCGAATTGTCTTACTATGTACTTCGTTCCTGAATCGCTTGCTACTCTCCCTATTAGTCCTAATCTGGATCTAAGCTTTCATAACCCACTGGTTCGTCAAATGTTTTTGCTTCACAATGCTCTTTGTGAAGCCTATCCCCCTAACTGCACTGTAGGGTACGACACCAGCGTCTTCAGAATGGATTATTGATAGTGGGTGTACAAATCACATGACTGGCAAAAGAAGCCTTCTTATGGACTCAACCTTACATCCATCCGACAAGAGCCACATCACATTTTCTGACACTGGTAAAAGTAAGGTATTGGGTCTAGGTAGAGTTGCAATCTCAAGGGATCAACACATGGATAAAGTCATGCTTGTTGAATCCCTTGGCTTCAAATTAATGTCTGTCTCAATGCTTTGCGATTTAAACATGATCGTAATATTTGGAAAATATTGTTGCCTTGTTCTATGGAATCTGACAAGTCTCTAGTATTTGAAGGGTATCAAAAATATGATTTGTACGTGGTAGATTTCTCAGCAGGACCACAGCTTGCCGTATGTCTTCTAGCAAAAGCATCAGAATACTGGCTCTGGCATCGGAGGCTTGGGCATGCTGGCATGAGGAACCTCCACACCCTGGCAAAGAAGAAGCATGTCATAGGCATCGAGGGCATCAAGTTCAAGAAAGATCACTTATGCGGTGCCTGTGAGGAAGGAAAGATGACAAGGGCCAAACATCCCTCGAAGACAATCATGACCACTACTCGACCCTTCGAACTGCTTCACATGGATCTTTTCGGTCCCACTCATTACTCAACTCTTACTACTACTGCTTGTCTCTATGGATTTGTCATTGTTGATGATTATTCTAGATATACTTGGGTGCACATAATCCTTTACAAGACTGAAGTGCAGGATGTCTTTAGACGCTTCGCCAATCGAGCAATGAACAACTATGGCGCCAAGATAAAGCATATCAGAAGTGACAATGGCACTGAATTCAAGAACACTTGCCTTGATACATATCTTGATACCTTGGGCATCACACATGAATTCTCAGCCCCGTACATGCCACAGCAGAATGGGGTCGTCGAACGCAAGAACAGAACACTCATTGAGATGGCCAGAACAATGCTAAATGAATACAAGACTCCAAGAAAATTCTGGCCTGAAGCCATTGATACTGCATGCCATACAACCAATCGTGTTTATCTTCACAAGCTTCTGAACAAGACATCTTATGAGCTCCTTACTGGCAAGAAGCCAAATGTCAGTTACTTCAGAGTATTTGGCGCCAGGTGCTGGATCAAGGACCCACATCACACCTCAAAGTTTGCACCAAAAGCACATGAGGGTTTTATGCTTGGATATGGAAAGGATTCGCACTCTTACAGAGTCTTCAATCTCTTTCATTACAAAGTGGTTGAAACAGTGGATGTGCGGTTCGATGAGACCAACGGTTCACAAAGAGAGCAACTGCCAAATGTGCTAGATGAAGTTCCATCCAGTGAATCAATCAAGCTAATGGGAACTGGAGAAATTATACCTTCTGAAGCTCATCCTGAAGAACTTATCATCTCAGCACCTGATCAACATGAAGACAATGCTCAGCCTGAAGACATTCCTTCTAACAACGACAATGATCAGCAAGAGCAAAATCTTCGCCCTGTACATCCTCGCGTTGCCAATGAAGTGCAGATTGAAAGAATAATTGATAGCATCAATGCACCCGGTCCACTCACTCGTTCAAGGGCAACTCAGCTAGCAAATTTCTGTGGGCACTTCGCATTCGTCTCAATAACAGAACCCAAGAAAGTTGAAGAAGCCTTCATGGAACCTGAATGGATTCAAGCTATGCAAGACGAGCTTCAACAGTTTGAGCTGAATAATGTATGGGAACTGGTCAAGCGTCCCAATCCTCGAAAGCACAACATAATAGGCACCAAATGGATATGCCGCAACAAGCAAGATGAGCATGGTCAAGTTGTCAGAAACAAAGCTCGTCTCGTTGCTCAAGGATATACTCAAGTGGAAGGCATTGACTTCGATGAAACATTTGCTCCTGTGGCTAGACTTGAAGCCATACACATACTGCTGGCCTATGCAAATCATCACAACATACTTCTTTATCAAATGGATGTGAAGAGCGCCTTCCTCAATGGCAAGATTGAAGAAGAAGTGTATGTTGCACAACCTCCTGGCTTTGAAGATCCAAAACATCCTAACATGGTATACAAGCTCAACAAGGCACTGTATGGCCTCAAACAAGCCCCTCGGGCCTGGTATGACACACTCAAATACTTCCTGAAGAGCAAAGGCTTCATACCTGGTTCTCTCGACCCCACTCTTTTCACGAAGACATATGATGCTGAACTGTTTGTGTGCCAAATATATGTGGATGACATTATCTTTGGCTGCACCAATCAGAAGTACAGTGAAGAGTTTGGATATATGATGCAAGAGAAATATCAAATGTCTATGATGGGAGAGCTGAAGTTCTTTCTCGGTCTTCAAATACGACAGCAACGCAACGGCATCTTCATATCTCAAGAGAAGTATCTCAAAGATTGCCTGAAGAAGTTCGGTATGCAAGACTGCAAAGGCTTCACGACGCCAATGCCAGCCAAGCATCATCTGGGTCCCGACGACAATGGTAAAGAGTTCGATCAAAAGGTATACTGCTCCATGATTGGTTCTTTACTTTATCTATGTGCATCTAGGCCAGATATTATGCTTAGTGTTTGCATGTGTGCTCGATTCCAAGCGGCACCAAAGGAGTCGCATCACTTAGCTGTGAAGCAAATTCTTCGATATTTGGCTCGCACCCCAACTCTAGGATTATGGTATCCAAAGGGCTCAGAGTTTGATCTGGTTGGATTCTTGGATGCTGATTATGCTGGTGACAAAGTTGATCGCAAGTCTACATCAGGCACATGTCACTTTCTGGGACGATCACTTGTATGTTGGTCTTCGAAGAAGCAGAACTGTGTATCTCTCTCCACTGCTGAATCTGAATACATTGCTGCTGGATCTTGCTGCGCTCAGCTTCTGTGGATGAAGCAAACGCTCAAGGACTATGGCATTCATCTGAAGCAAGTGCCACTCTACTGCGACAACGAAAGCGCCATCAAGATTGCCAACAACCCAGTTCAGCACTCAAAGACAAAGCACATTGAAATTCGTCATCACTTTCTCAGAGATCATGTTGTGAAGGAAGATATTGATATCGTACATGTCAACACTGAAGAGCAATTGGCAGATATCTTCACCAAGCCCTTGGATGAGAAGAGATTTTGCAAGTTACGGTGTGAGCTAAATATCCTGGAATCCTCAAATGTCCTGTGATCAGGCACACATCCTAACCCTTATGCATATTGATGACTTAGATGTGCAACACATGAAGGAAAGTATATCTTCAATCAATGAAGACATACATTCTAAGTGTGAATACATTAATGTGGAATTTGACTCCAGAGCGCCACAATAATTGTGCGCCGTGTCTGGGTCTAATACTTCCTATACGGTGGGTAACGCCACCACCAAATGTTCTATTTTGAAGTGTTTCACTCATGGCGTTACCTTGCTATGTCTTCACATTTGGTTTGGCTTCAATCTCAACATGTCTTCATGATTATCTTCACTATGTTGATTATATATATATACTAGTGTTCTATCCTCTACATCATTCACTTATAGCTATGTCTTCTTGTTGAATCTTTTGAACTAAGTGAATGTGATTGGACCCTAACCTCTCTATGCTATCTATCTCAAACTCTATCTCTCCAAATCATATGCATTCTATTGAAATAGTCGAATGTCTTCTCTGCGTCCTTGTCAGCAGAAGATACAAAGACAAACCTTAAGTCCACTTTCAATGCTCATTCCTCCACATGAAACCCAGAGAAGAAGGAACGACCACCCGACAATCCAGGCGTGCGTGGGACGTGGAACAAACCCCAAAATTCTGCATGATGGCCACGTGTTCCGCAGATGCGAATCGCCAGGGGCACCTGTGTAATAACGCAGTGCCGCCCCTGTACCTATAAATACACACTTCACGGCGGTCATTATCTCTTCTTCCACTCTCGCACGAACCCTAGCGCCACCGCTAGCCCTCGACGACGCCGACGACGAAGCGCTTCGCTGCCGCAACCTCTCTGATGCCGTCTTCACGCCGACCGCGGACATCGTCCTCTCCGCCGTCGCCGTAGGTGTCCTCCGTAGCCAAGTTAGGGCACGGAAGATCGAACTGCTCGGCATCATTTTCCACTCCGTCTAGTAGTTCTTAGTGTGGTAAATAAAACTTCCTTTTTACGGCACCGTTGATCCTATGGCTTTGTCACTTTCTACCACAAGTAGTTTCTATTCACACAAGTTAGATCTCTCTCATACTGCATCTCATAACATGCCTAGTATATTCACTTATGCTTCACAAAGTAGTTAGATTCCTCACTTGTACTGATCTCTGGATTCGTACAAATCTGGAACCAACTCCTTATCTATGAGTGAATGTCTTCGCACGATGAGGTCAATGTCTTCTAAACTAATTTCTATTCAAAATATTTTGAGAATGCATATGACCTCTTCCCCTTCCCTCGCACCTTAATGCTGTCACAGGTACATGTCCGTGGGAGAATCCCTTGGTTCTCATAGTCTGCATTCATTTGCAGAATTCTTACAGCATCATATAAATTCTCCCGAAGCAAGTTCCTGTTTGTCCAGCAAGCAAAAATCTTTGAAGCCTTTGAACGTGTTGAAGCCTTTCAGTTTAAAGTTCATGGCTTTAGAGAAATCAGCAAGGAAGGGTGGTAGAAAGCGTCATGGAGAAACATCTAGAGATCTGCCAGATGACCTCTCAGAACTGTACAAGACAGATCCTAAAGAGGATTACAATCAGCGCAAGACCCGAATCCAATGGATTCGAAGATATTGGGCAGAACAATGGTTCAAATACCGATTTGTAACCCAGGAATATGCTGAGAAAAATGCCATCAAGAGACCATGGGGAGACATCCTATACAAGAATCTTCAACCCAGGTCCAGAGATGAAGCCATTGAACAAGGCTTCTATCCCTGCATGGTCCGTGGGCCACAGCCTGCTGATGCACACCCATCGTCACTACTATGGTGTCGTGACGACATTCTGTTCAAGCGCAGCTTCCAGTTTGCCCAGAACTCAGCGAAGCAAAACAAGAAGACATTGGGACTAGACTTCAACCCTAGTCCCTCAGCTCCAAGGGTTGATGGCACATGAGATGCAGAACCCAATGTCGTCGGTCCTTTCTACAACCTTGAAGGCCTCATCACCCATATATTGGTTCAAGGGACTGCAGTGAATGAGCCTGCAGCTGACGCTGAATCAGATGAAGCGCCTGCAGCGCCGAAGCCAAAGAAGTTGAAGAAGCCTAAAGCTTCAAAGCCTGCCCCTTCACCAAAAATCTCACGGGCGAAGCCACTAGCATCTGCACCTCCTGAAGACAGTGTGCAGTCCGAAGATTTATCACGCATCTCCAAGCCCCAGAAGGTCAAGATGCCTCTGCCACACACCGGCCAAGAGCTAACAGCTGCTGCCATTCTGCGCAATGATGCCATTGATCTATCAAGTGATGAAGATCTTGCAGATGACGCTCTTGAGCAACTCATCAAGAGCAAAGAAGAAGCAGAAATCTTCAATGATCTGCCTCTCTTTGATGTAACAGTCATTCACAACTTCATTGATGAATGGTTTGACACGCCAAACATCAGCTTCGACGATCTCCAACTACCCATTGGCCTCAGTGTCGCCTTCCATGGCGCCATTGCTTCAGAGTTAGCTATCGCCCAGCACATTGTCGAACTGAAGCAGAAGATTGACTTTGAGAAATCTTAGTTCAAGAAGCATATGGCCAAGCTCAGCGTGCAAGACGTGAAGAATTTCAAGATTATGCTGCACGAGCTCAAGGAAGCCTTTCTAAAGAAACATGCAGAAGCTCAGGGTTCTCGTGAGTGCATGAAGGTCCTGGCTGATAGGTGTGTGCAAGCCTACAATGAGGCTGAGAAGCGCAAGGCCCTTGGGCGTCCTGGCATCGACCCCAGGATGGCTACCAAGAAGCAGAAGAAGCCCACTATGGCTGAACCTGAAGCACCAAGGCAGGAGGCAGATCCCCTTGTCTTCCCAACTAGCATGACTGGCCCGAAGCCAAAGGCCAGGTCAACCGCTTCAGAACTGAAGAAGACCAGGACTGCTGAGGCTGAAGCAAGGAAGAGAAAACATCCTGAAGCCTCTGCTACTGCCCCCGCCAAGAAGAAAAGAACGACTAAGAAGAAACGGGCTGCTCCCACATAGCCCTTGATTGTTGAACCCATTTCCATGGTTCACCCCGACGCCGATCCACAAGAACGTCAACTGACTGTCCATGAGCCTGCTTTCACAGAGGCTCATGAAGATGAAGACTTTCCAGCAGCTGATCCCCTCGCCGCTGAGGACATTGGTCACCATGACCATGTTGAAGATGATGCAGCCCTTCCTCAGCTAGAGCACCAACATGTATCATCGCCTGTGCTCATGCACAGTGAACTCATCAGCATTGGTCGTCCACTGACACCAATAGCACAGGATGCTTCGTGGGCGGATCGCCCACAAGAGGAAGAAGACTCTGAGGCCCAGCCAACACAAACTCCAAAGGCGTCGCCCGCGTTGCGCAGGCTTCGCAAAGGTCCAAGGCCTCAAGTATCTGCGTCTGAAGCTAAAACTGCTGAAGACATTCCGGCTGCATCAGCCGATGAAGAAGAAGTACCACAAGCTGCTACTCCCCTGTCCCACCAAGAAGCAGTTCTCGAGGAGAACATGATCGTAAGCGACCCTCCAGCTCGTCAAGTGGAGGTTGAAAATCTTGCGGCTGCCACCACCAACACCACTGAAGCCACTGACGCGGTCATGGCTGAAGCAAATGTGGAGCCCTCACCAACAAAAGCACCAGAAGTCAGCGAAGCCACTGATCCCGCTGCTTCTATTCCTGCATCTGCTGCCGGTCCCCAATTCGACTATCATGTTGAGCACAGGCCTCAGGTACAGAAGCCAATCCCAAGATTGCCAAGGTTCCCAGGTCCTGCATCAGCACCTGGCTCCTTCAATATCAATGGCTTCAGAGCAGACAACACATTCTTCAACAGCTCCAAGAACCCCTACTCCAGGGAAAGAATATCATCTGATCAGTTCTGGAGTTATCCGCAGCGAAGCTATTACTCATGCGTTCTTTACAACCAAGGTCGCATCTTCCCACACAAGCGCCTTGACATTGAAGCAATAGCTGGTCTGCCCTGTCTGGAAGAAGCTCTGGATTGCTTCAAAGAGGTTGGACTGCTGCCGTTCGTCACTGACCAAGAGCATTGGAATGAAGAGTTGCTACTCCAATTCTATGCCACACTTCACATCCGCGGGTATAGCAGAGATCCGAAGACTTGGGTCCTGGAGTGGATGACAGGAAATGTTCATCACGAAGCCAAAGCCTTTGACATCATTGAGCTCACTAGTTTGCCCACTCCTGGCGATCTCTACGAGCATGGCTGTCAGCTTCATAGTGAAGCTATTGAGAGCATCTTTCAGAAGACTGAACCTAATATGAGTCACATGCTCAGTATGATGAAGCCATTGCCCCAAGATGCTGCTTATCCCACAGAGTTCTTAGTTGAAGACCTTGAGTATCTGCCAAGAACCATTTATCACATCATAAGGCGAACTCTCTGGCCAATCAAAGGACATTCTCCCCATGCCAAGCTGGAAGGTGCAATGAAGACTTTGGTCTTCTACATTCTTCATGGAAAATGCTTCAATACACAGGATTTCTTCATTTGCCAACTTGCCGCATCTGGCTCTGATCTGTTTGGTTTGAAGTTCTACGCCCCTTGGGTGATGCGGCTGATCAAACTTCACTCCGCTATCTCATATCAGCCCTCGGCCCGCAACCATCGGATCTTTTTGCCTGATGTGGATATGTCTATTGAAGCCATCTATCCTAAGCTTGCCAAGGAACCTCTCAGTCTTCAGAATGTAGAGCATCAAAGTTTCACTCAGAACGTTGAAGGCGTTGAAGCCGTAACTCGTGTGTATCCTTTGGCTGGCACTACACGTGCACCGCATCCTGCTCTCACTGAAGCCACTGACAGTACAACTGCTCCACGACCCAAGAAGCGCACTCGTGTTCTCAACGACCGAGAGCTTCTTGTGGCTCTTCATCAGAAACAGGATAGGCATCATGACTGGCTGAAGCATCAGATGCAAAGCCTCTTGGTGGATGTTAATCGCATTCGCAATATTGCCACCAAGAATGCTTTTGTTGCCCATGAAACCTCTCACCGCACATGGAAAGGGCTGACACTGATGTGTTCTGAAGATGATCTTCAAGAGGATGGCTTCACTGAGCGATTCAAGTTTGACTCCACTCCTCGAAGGGCAGTGCTGCGACGAACTCCATCCCTTGAAGACTCTGAGTTCTCTTCCTCTGCTGCAACTGTGAATGCCAGAGTAATCGAGGATGAAGACGATGCTACTTCACCGCCACCTCCTTCAGCACGCTTCGACTCTGCTCCAAGCTCTTCAGCACCACCAAACACAACCAACGACCCTGCTGCTTCACCTACTCCTCATGGGAACGAGTAGATGCTCTATGTCTTCAAACCTTTTTGGTCCTTACTGACAAAAGGGGGAGAAGCATAAGCATATGAGGTTGATAGTCTTCAAGCGGGTCCATATGGGCGGGTGCTTTATATTTTGCTTCGTGCTTACAACTCTCGTTTTGCTACATTTGGTTCTTTGAGTTGTAACACTTAAACTCGATGGTCGTCTGCTACTTATTTGCCACCTTGTGTTGCGATGATAAATTCCGCATGTGCGAAGATAAATTCCGCACTTAGATCATTCTGCAGACGTCCATTTTCCATTATGCATGTCATTATCTTCATATACTTTCACATGCATAGTGGATTGTCATCATAAGTTGAAGTGGATCTCCACAAGTACAACCTGCCATGTGCATTTGCATTCCAAAAGCAAATTACTTATATGCACATCTTCAGGGGGAGCCCTTGCAACTTATGAAGACAATTCCTTATCCTTTACAATTTCACAGATTATATTCCCCGTTGAAAACTTCAACTAGTTTGTCATCAATCACCAAAAAGGGGGAGATTGTAAGTGCATCTAGTGCCACCCCTAGTTGGTTTTGGAGTATTGACGACAAACCTAGTTGAGGGACTAATGTGTTTGTGAGAATTGCAGGATAACACAGGTAGAAGTCCCTCACTGATTCGGTTTTCCTACCAGAGATGACCCCTAAAAATGTATGAAGACATTAAAGTCAAAGGTGGTATATGAAGATACTCACATTGAAGACTATGACAAGAGAAGACACCACATGAAGCCTATGGAGCTCGAAGACTTAGATCTTTCGTAGTTCTCTTTCTTCTGTGTTGAGTCATAGGAACCACCGTACTGTTAAGTGGGGTCCAAGAGAACCAGTCAGAATGACTGAAGTGATGCTTAAAACCTATGTCTTCGAGTGAAGACTTTGAGAGAGAATCTTGTCTAGAGTCGGGCAAGTCAGCTTTGCTTGAAGCCCAAGTAAAGTTGCCGTGTGAGTTTGAAATCTGACCGTTGGAACACGTGTCAGTTCCTTAGTGACCCAGGGTCATTTCGGACAAATCAGGTCGGGTTGCCAAGTGGCTATAAATAGCCCACCTCCTACAACCATAAACGGTTGGCTGCTCAGATTTAGAGTACGGCTTTTGTCGTTTGAGAGCAACCCACCTCGAAGCCTTTGAGAGAGAATTCCTTGCGAGGATAAAGCCCGAACCACCCCGAGCCAAAGAGAATTAGGCATCACTTAAGTCTTCTTGTCTATGTGATCTGAAGACTTATTACACTTGAGGACTGTGCATCCTCCAGCCGGTTAGGCGTCGCGTTCTGAGCATCCAAGAGACATTGCGGATTGCCGGTGAACGAAGTCTGTGAAGGTTTGGGTGTCTACCTTGAAGACTTACCAGAGTGATTGGGCGAGGTCTGTGTGACCTTAGCTCAAGGGGAATACGGTGAGGACTGGGTGTCCTGAGCTGCGTGTTCAGGACTGGGTGTCCGGGACTGTGTGTCCTAAGGTTTAAATACCTAGCCGCCCAAACCAGACGTACAGTTGTCACAGCAACTGGAACTGGTCCAACAAATCATTGTCTTTAGCGAGTCACTGGTTTCATCTTCCCTTCCCTTTACTTACTGTCACTCCTTGTGAAGTCATTGTATGTTCGCACTATCTTTTGTCTTCACTGAGTGACTGCGTGTTCTGTGTGGCTTCACAATATCTTCCTACCTGATCCTTACTACATTGCTGCTATTAGTCATTGTGCTTTCACTCTATTGAATACTTGACTATGGCTTGCCTAGTGTAGTCTACCTTCCGCTGCAGGGTAATAGGTTTATTTCTATCGTTTGTCTTCATAACTTCCATGTTTTGAAGACTTTCATAAAAATCGCCTATTCACCCCCCCTCTAGTCGATATAACGCACTTTCACATGTTATTGATGTGTACCTTACTAGAGCTCGTAGTAGCACCTGGATATTTGATACTAGTTCTGTTGCTAATATTTGCAACTCGAAACAGGGACTACGGATTAAGCGAAAACTGGCTAAGGACGAGGTGACGATGCGCGTGGGAAATGGTTCCAAAGTCGATGTGATCACCGTCGGCACGCTACCTCTACATCTACCTTCGGGATTAGTTTTAGACCTAAATAATTGTTAGTTGGTGCCATCGTTAAGCATGAACATTATATCTGGATCTTGTTTGATGTGAGACGGTTATTCATTTAAATCTGAGAATAATGGTTGTTCTATTTATATGAGTAATATCTTTTATGGTCATGCACCCTTGAAGAGTGGTCTATTTGTGTTGAATCTCAATAGTAGTGATACACATATTCATAATGTTGAAGCCAAAAGATGTAGAGTTGGTAATGATAGTGCAACTTATTTGTGGCACTGCTGTTTGGGTCATATTGGTGTAAAGCGCATGAAGAAAGTCCATACTGATGGACTTATGGAATCACTTGATTATGAATCACTTGGTACTTGCGAACCATGCCTCATGGGCAAGATGACTAAAACACGGTTCTACGGAACAATGGAGCGAGCAAAGATTTATTAAGAATCATACATACTGATGTATGTGGTCTGATGAATATTGAAGCTCATGGCGGGTATCGTTATTTTCTCACCTTCACAGATGATTTGAGCAGATATGGGTATATCTACTTAATGAAACATAAGTCTGAAACATTTGAAAAGTTCAAAGAATTTCAGAGTGAAGTGGAAAATCATCGTAGCAAGAAAATAAAGTTTCTATGATCTGATCGTGGAGGAGAATATTTGAGTTACAAGTTTGGTTTACATTTGAAACAATGCGGAATAGTTTCGCAACTCACGCCACCCGGAACACCACAGCGTAATGGTGTGTCCGAACATCGAAATCGTACTTTACTGGATATGGTGCGATCTATGATGTCTCTTACTGATTTACCGCTATCATTTTGGGGCTATGCTTTAGAGACAGTTGCATTCACGTTAAATAGGGCACCATCGAAATCCGTTGAGACGACGCCTTATGAATTGTGGTTTGGCAAGAAACGAAAGTTGTCGTTTCTTAAAGTTTGGGGCTGCGATGCTTATATGAAAAACCTTCAACCTGATAAGCTCGAACCCAAATCGGAGAAATGTGTGTTCATAGGATACCCAAAGGAGACTGTTGGGTACACCTTCTATCACAGATCCGAAGGCAAGACATTTGTTTCTAAGAATGGATCCTTTCTAGAGAAGGAGTTTCTCTTGAAAGAAGTGAGTGGGAGGAAAGTAGAACTTGATGAGGTAACCGTACCTACTCCCTTATTGGAGAGTAGTTCATCACAGAAACCGGTTCCTGTGACACCTACACCAATTAGTGAGGAAGATAATGATGATGATCATGAAACTTCAGATCAAGTTACTACTGAACCTCGTAGGTCAACTAGAGTAAGATCCGCACCAGAGTGGTACGATAATCCTGTTCTGGAGGTCATGTTACTTGACCATGACGAACCTACGAACTATGAGGAAGCGATGATGAGCCCAGATTCCGCAAAATGGCTTGAAGCCATGAAATCCGAGATGGAATCCATGTATGAGAACAAAGTGTGGACTTTGGTTGACTTGCCAGATGATCGGCAAGCCATCGAGAATAAATGGATCTTCAAGAAGATCACTGACGCTGACGGTAATGTTACTGTCTACAAAGCTCGACTTGTTGCAAAAGGTTTTCGACAAGTTCAAGGAGTTGACCACGGTGAGACCTTCTCACCTGTAGCGATGCTTAAGTCCGTCCGAATCATGTTAGCAATTGCCGCATTTTATGATTATGAAATTTGGCAAATGGATGTAAAGACTGCATTCTTGAATGGATTTCTGGAAGAAGAGTTGTATATGATGCAACCTGAAGGTTTTATCTATTCAAAGGGTACTAACAAAGTGTGCAATCTCCAGCGATCCATTTATGGACTGATGCAAGCCTCTCGGAGTTGGAATAAATGTTTTGATAGTGTGATCAAAGCGTATGGTTTTATACAGTGTAACATCCCAAATTTTCAATTTGGAATGTTATACATAGATCATTCATGCACATCATATTATTGCTGCATTTCGTTTCGCGATACTCGAGATCCTAAGCAACTCAAGGACCCTCGGAGAGAGTTGGGGATTTCCCAGTTTTCATATTTGAGTTTTATCAAATATTGAAACGAGGATTTTTGGTTTTATTTATTTTTCTCTCTGAAAATATTTCATATTAAAATATATGAGAGGAGATAATATGACTTCTCTAAAATAAATGAAATATTGGAGGAAAAATATTAAAATCAAATATTTGATTTTATTCAGAGTTTATTGCTATTTTATTTGAATTAGAAAAATTGTATGTTTTTCAAAGTTGCATTTTAGGGCCAAGAAAATGTTCATCTTGTTCTAAATATTTTATTTAGATGGTGACAATTTGTTTTGGCATTTTTAGATTTTTATTTTATTTTCTAGGATTTATTTTAGTTTCGGCAAAATTATTTTTTTAAAAAAATCTCCAGCGCCCGACTAGGCCGGAGCCCGGCCGAGCCGACCCACCTCCCCGTGACTCGTCTCCCTCCTGGAGACCGGGAGGCCGCCGCCGCCCGAAGCCGAGTCTGGCCGGGACTCTCCCGCACCGCCTTGCCCCTCCCCCAAGCAAGCCCCCCTCCTTTTATAGCGCTCGGGATCAGTTTTATTTTTTTCCGGTTTAGTTTATTTAGCTGACGTTCGTCCGTACGTTCGTTTTAACGAACGGTGTTCACTCGTTAGCCGCAGACAGCGAACGTTCATTCGTTAGCCTGTTCGTTAGTTTTTCTTTTTCTCGGATTTTCCGCGATTATTTTTGATCGCGATTTCTGATCCGATTTTCGTTTTAGTTTATCTTTTCGCTCGTTTATCGGAATCAGGCGATTCAAGCGCCTAGATCTTCATCTCGAAACCCTCTTTCTGTTTAAACAACTTGAACAAGACTTTGGTACTGTAAAATTTGACTTAGGTCCAGATTAGTAATCGGATCATGTTTCTTTCACAATTTGAGTTTCGTTGCTCCGTTTGATTTGATTCTTTTTGCAAACTGTAGTTCTTAAGTTGAACTTTCTGGTTAGATCTTATTATTTGAGTTTTACCATGCTCATTTGCTTGATTTCTTATGCATGTTATTGTTTGTTTGTGATAGAACACCCAGAGTGTGAAGCGTGCTACTATGAGTCTCTAGGTTTTTTGCGGATCATCAATAAGGAAAGTAACACTTTGATCATACTCTTTTCATACCCATTTTTATGTATTAGCTCCAATCCTCAAACATTGCATGATTAGGATGTGTTTAACATGTGGGATGGGAAGTAGTTAATGGGGTAGAACCTATTGCCCTACTATTATCAAACCCTTGGGAGTTACTTCTATGTATTGTTTATATTGCTATGCTATGCTCGTAGACGTGGTTTGGGCGAGTGAATCCATGACAGATGTGAGATTATTAATTAATGGTTCAACTTGAGGTGGCAACTTAAATACACATCTGGGTGGATTGTTTGTTGGGCACCTGGAGAATCCAGTGTTGTCCTAGGATATCCCGGAGTACCCGTGTGATAATCCTAAGGTCCGCCACCTAGGCTCAAAGGGAACTGAGATATTTCATGCTACGAACTTCCGTGTGCAGCCACAAGCTATTATGGGCTCTAGCATAGTTGAGTAAGTTGCATGAAGCCCTTGAAGAGGTGGATCAGCAGGTAGAGGGATGTAGGTTGGTATGGTCTGCCCGGAGTAAGGAGTTAATGCTTCTGAAAGACTGTGTCTCGGTCATCCGTTTCTCAAACACCCGGCAGTGCGAGAAATCCAACGGAGGAGATCGGGTCTTGTGGGGAAAAGTGCGCAAACCTTTGCAGAGTGTGTAAACTAATCATGGTTAGCCGTGTCCTCGGTTATGGAAAAATCTTGAGTATCTAGTACTTGGATTATCATAAGTATCTCATCACTCTGAATTAAGATTGTTGGGTTGATAATTACTTTTAATTGGGATTGAGTTCGAGGAACCTTCTCAATGATGTTTCAACTACCATGATAGTTAATTAAAATTTATTCCTTTGTTGTAGGAAAAAATTGGCTTTTCGCAAAACTATAACCATAGAGCTTTCCACCAGCCAAATATGCATGTAGTGATAGCATTATTCTGTTCTTGCTCTATTGTGTTACATTGCCAGCATATTCCATGTGCTGACCTGTTTTCGGGCTGCAACGTATTATGTTGCAGACTTTTCAGACGAGGAGTAAGGTTTGTTAGGTCGTTGCCGTGCAGCTCAGCTATGCCGTTGGAGTTGATGGACTCACTTTATCTTCCATGCCTTCCGCTGTTATCGTATTAGATGGCCTTAAGCCATATTTATTGTAATAAGTTATCTTTTGAGACATTTGATGTAATAAGTGTGTGATTTCTACTCTGTTATAAATCCTTGAATACTGTGTGTGTCAGCATTACCGATCCAGGGATGACACTGAAGCACAGAGACTTGATCATTTAAGGTCGGGTCGCTACAAGATGGTATCAGAGCACACGCTGAGTGTAGGACACGACCACTAAGCCAAAAGCCCTAGATCACTATTCTCTTCTCATTTCTGACTCCTCTCCATTTTCTATTCTTTAGGATGGCAGACGCAAGGAACAAGTTTGCACAATCGGATGAAGACGCACCCTTTGGACGACACTTGAAGGAAGTCACTAGGTACCTGAACATTGGAATACCAAGCTTCACCGGGACTTACAACGCCACTTTACCAGAAGAGGAGCGATGGATGATTCAAGTTCAAGTTCCAGGAAGGACATTCACGCCAGTCACTAAGTCCATAGAGTTTTCCTTCGATGCCCCAACCTGGAGTCTAGGAAAGAGTATGGCAGTTCACATCACCATGGGACGCATTGGAGAAGTTTACCATAAGGAGCTTAAGGATACTATCTACCAGATTTGTGGGCGCCGAGACGAGCAATGGGAGATGATCAGCACCAGGAAGGATAGATCAATCACAGCTTTCATCCAGGAGTTAAACCAGCACATTCGTCGCCAGGAGAACCAGATGTGTGCATGCATGATAGATCTGAAGAAAGCGATGACTAGGATCGCGGAACTGGAGGAAGAACTCAAGGCTACACACGAATATTATGAGGAGGAAATCGTCGTACTAGTGGAGAGGAATGATGATCTAGAAAGGAAGCTAGGAGTATTCATGGGAGACCCCGCACCAGGAGGAGAAGACGAAGAACCCAAGAGATTCGTCCGGAGGACTACATCATCATCGACGACACCGAATCGGACCCTGATGATAGCGATGATGACTATGAAGATGAAGCTGGAGCAGACATCATGGAGTCTTCTGCCGATCAATATTTTTAGTAGACCACCACATCAGTAGTAGTATTCCACCATGTATATAGTATAGTCCGAGCACTTTTGTAATGATAGTTAGATCGATTGTTTGCCCTTGCTTGATTGATTGAGTGAAATGATTGTGTTTGTCTCATGTGCATGTGGGTAGTGTTTTTCTCATTAGACCTCATTCTATTCTATTCTATTCCCTCTAAACCCATCAGATGCCTCCGAGACATGACCCCGGATTTACTTTCCCACCGGAGCTCACTCAGTTGATCCAGCAGCAGAATACCCTGATGTAGTTGTTAGTTCAGAACCAAGGCAACAACAACAACAACCCACCGACACCACCACCAGTTGACAACTTAGCCCGCTTTCTGAGGTTGTAGCCGCCGGTATTTTCCAGTAGCACCGAGCCGATAGTGGCAGATGTTTGGCTCCACAGGATTGGAAGGGAGTTAACCACTACAGGATGTACAGATGCTGAGAAGGTGCGTTTTGCCACACATCAGTTGGATGGACCAGCAGCCTCATGGTGTGAGAATTACACCGTCACCTACCCTATAGCCACTGTTACATGGGACTAGTTTCAGCAAGCTTTCCGTACAACCCATGTCTCAACTGGAGCTATGAGTATGAAGAAGCGAGTTTAGCAAGTTACCTCGCTATGCCCCTGACAATGTGGCCACAGATGCCGCAAAGCATGAGAAGTTTATGGAAGGGCTGAATGATGAGATGAGCATCCGGTTGATGGTGGCAACATTTAACAACTACCAGGAGTTGGTAGATAAGGCTCTTATGATTGAAGGGAAGCAGCAACAGATTGAGAGCCATAAGAGGAAGTATGGACAAGGAAGGTATTATTCAGGAGCTCAGCAGAAGCTTTGCCTAACCCCGAACTCGGGAGGACTTGTTCATAACCATGGAAGCCACACCCACAATGGAGGAAGTACCCATAATCATACTGGCCCAAGGAATGGGAATGGGAATGGAGCAAGCAACAATCAGAGCCGTTCCAATCCAGCCACACCCGCCAAGAGAGACCTAAGCCACGTTACTTGTTTCAAGTGCGGGAAGACTGGGCACTATGCCATGGAGTGCCCTGAAGAGAAGAATGGAAATGGTAATGGGAGCGTTGGAAAGAAGCCCAATCCACTCAACAAAGGACAAGTGAGCCACGTTAAGGTGGAGGAGGTTGAAGAGCAGCCAGACGCGGTTATTGGTAAGTTTTTGGTTTAGTCTTTTACCGCCCTTATTCTTTTTGATACTGGTGCATCGCATTCATACATATCAAGGGGATTCACAGATAAGTTTAAACTGCCAACCCAAACCCTTAGGACCCCTCTGTTAGTAAGTTCACCTGGAGCAGAGTATATGGCTAGTCGATGGTGCGACCAGATAACCTTAACCATTGGTAGCCATGTTTTCCCGTCCGACCTAATAATCTAGGAGTCACAAGGATTGGATGTGATATTAGGCATGGACTGGATGTCAAAGTATGGAGGAAGCATTGACTGTGTGAGTAAGTCAATTTGTCTCACCACCCCTGAGGGAAAAAAGGATTAAGTATGTATCTAGGCATGCGCCTAGGAGTAGCCAAGTGAATACCCTCGCGGGAATTGTTCAGGAGGAAGTGCATGTAGTGAAGGATTACCCGGATGTTTTTCCAGAGGAGTTACCAGGCATGCCACCGGATCGAGACATTGAGTTTTTGATAGAACTGTTGCCAGGCACCGGGCCTATATCAAAGAGACCCTATCGGATGCCCGTGAATGATCTGGAAGAGATCAAGAAGCAGATCAAGGAGTTATCGGAGAAAGGTTACATCCGACGGAGTTCATCACCCTGGGGGAGCCCCCATGCTTTTGGTTGAGAAGAAGGATAAGTCTCTAAGGAAGGTTATTGATTATCGTGCATTGAATGAGGTGACGATCAAGAACAAATACCCACTGCCGATGATCAATGATTTGTTTGACCAACTGGAAGGAGCTAAGGTGTTTTCAAAGATCGATCTGTGATCTGGATATCACCAGCTGAAGATTTAAGAGAAGGATATACCAAAGACAACATTTACCACAAGGTACGGGTTGTATGAGTATATGGTCATGTCATTTGGACTGACTAACGCCCCTGCCTATTTCATGAGCATGATGAACAAGGTGTTCATGGAATATTTGGATAAGTTTGTTGTGGTGTTCATTGATGATATAATGGTATACTCGAAGAATGAGGAGGAGCATGAAGAGCATTTGCGTTTAGTTCTCGAGAAACTCAGGGAACACCAGTTGTATGCCAAGTTCAGCAAATGTGAGTTTTGGTTGAAGGAAGTCGGATTCCTTGGACATGTTATATCAGGAGAAGGTGTAGCAGTAGATCCCACCAAGGTTCAGTCAGTCACTGAATGGTTGGCACCCACTTCAGTTAGCGAGATCCGCAATTTTCTTGGACTCGCAGGATACTATCGGAGATTCATTGAGAATTTTTCCAAGATTGCGAAACCAATGACGGAGTTATTGAAGAAGGATACCAAATTTAAATGGACGGAAGAATGTGAGGCGAGTTTTCAGGAGTTAAAGAAACGTTTGACTACAACCCCAGTGCTGATTCTGCCGGATATACGTAAGGAGTTTCAAGTGTATTGCGATGCCTCTCGCCTAGGACTTGGAAGTGTGCTTATGCAGGACGGAAGAGTTATTTCGTATGCCTCACGACAACTAAAACCGCACGAATTGAATTATGCCACGCATGATTTGGAGTTAGCAGCAGTAGTGCATGCGTTGAAGACTTGGAGACATTACCTTATTGGAAACCGTTGTGATGTGTACACGGATCATAAGAGTTTGAAGTACATTTTCACACAGAACGAGTTGAACCTTAGGCAGAGGAGATGGTTGGAGCTTATAATGTATTATGACATGAAGCTTAACTATCATCCAGGCAAGGCCAGTGTCGTAGCAGACGCTTTGAGTTGGAAGAGTTATGCTAATACCCTAGTGAGCATGGGATTGCCAAAGGAGTTAACAGATGATCTCAGGGAACTTCGATTGGAGATTGTTCCTAGAGGTTTTGTTGCAACAATGGAAGTTCAGTCGACATTGTTAGGAAAGATTCGAGAAGCTCAGAAGGATGACGAAGAGATTGCCGAGATAAAGGAGAGAATGGGCAAAGGAAAGGCCAAAGTTCTTTGTGAGGATGAGCACGACACCTTATGGTTTGAGGACCGTATTTATGTGCCCAATAACACCGAGATCAAGAAGTTAATACTTCAGGAGGCTCATGACTCACCATACTCGATACACCCCGGAAACACCAAGATGTATTTAGATTTGAAGGAACATTTCTGGTGGACTGCTATGAAGAAGGATATTGCCGAGTATGTAGCCGTATGTGATGTATGTCAGAGAGTGAAGGCCGAGCATCAAAAGCCAGCAGGATTGTTACAGCCTATGCCGATACCCGAATGGAAGTGGGATAAAATTGGCATGGTTTTTATCACCAGATTACCCAGGACCAAATCAGGATATGATTCTATATGGGTAGTAGTTGATCGCTTGACCAAAGTGGCTCACTTTATCCTAGTGAAAACCACCTATACAAGTGCAAAGTTGGCCAAGATATATATGACCAGGATCGTACATCAGCATGGAGTTCTGAGGACAATTTTATCAGATAGAGGAACACAGTTTACCTCAAAGTTTTGGCATCAGCTACACCAGACTTTGTGAACGAGATTGGAGTTCAGTACAACATTCCACCCGCAGATGAATGGACAGACCGAGAGAGTCAACCAGATTCTGGAGGATATGTTGAGAGCCTATGCGCTAGATTATGGATCTATTTGGGATGACAATTTGCCCTACACGGAGTTCTTATACAATAATAGCTATCAAGCCAGTTTGAAGATGGCACCGTTCGAAGCCCTGTATGGACGGAGGTGCAGAACACCGTTGATGTGGGATGAAGTTGGAGACCGACAGTTGTTTGGACCAGATTTGATCAAGGAGTCTGAAGAAAAGGTTAAGTTGATCCGAGATAGATTAAAGGTAGCTCAGTCCAAACAGAAGAGTTATGCAGATTCGAAACGCAAGGAAATAACCTATGAAATTGGAGATGGAGCATATCTGCGAGTGTCACCCCTGCGAGGAGTGAAACGTTTTGGAGTTAAGGGAAAGTTAGCCCCGAGATTTGTAGGACCGTATCAAATTTTGGAGCGTATGGGAGAAGTTGCCTACAAGTTGGAGTTACCTGAAGGACTGTCAGGAGTTCACGATGTGTTTCATGTTTCACAGCTGAAGAAGTGTCATGCTGAGATGGCCGATATACCGCTAAGAGATACACTGCCCTTGGAGGCGATTCAGCTGGATAGTGATCTGAAATATGAGGAGAAGCCAGCCAAGATTCTTGAATTTGCCAGCCGAGTCACCCGCAGCAAGGTTATCAAGTTTTGCAAAGTTCAGTGGAGCCACCATACCAAGGATGAAGCCACCTGGGAACGAGAGGATGATCTTCGCAAAGACCATCCACACCTATTTTCTAGCCAACCCGAATCTCGAGGGCGAGATTGATCTTAAGGGGATAGGTTTGTAACATCCCAAATTTCAATTTGGAATGTTATACAGAGATCATTCTTGCACATCATATTTTTGCTGCATTTCGTTTCGCGATCCTCAAAATCCTAAGCAACTCAAGGACCCTCGGAGAGAGTTGGGGATTTCCCAGTTTTCATATTTGAGTTTTATCAAATATTGAAACGAGGATTTTTGTTTTTAATTATTTTTCTCTCCAAAAATATTTCATATTAAAATATATGAGAGGAGATAATATGACTTCTCCAAAATAAATGAAATATTGGAGGAAAAATATTAAAATCAAATATTTGATTTTATTCGGAGTTTATTGCTATTTTATTTGAATTAGAAAAATTGCACGTTTTTCAAACTCGCATTTTAGGGCCAAGAAAATGTTCATCTTGTTCTAAATATTTTATTTAGATGGTGAAAATTTGTTTTGGCATTTTAGATTTTAATTTTATTTTCTAGGATTTATATTAGTTTCGGTGGAATTATTTTTTTTAAAAAAATCTCCAGCGCCCGACTGGGCCGGAGCCCCACCGAGCCGGCCCACCTCCCCACGCCTCGTCTCCCTCGAGGAGACCGGGAGGCCGCCGTCGCCCGAAGCCGAGTCCGGCCGGGACTCTCCGGCGCCGCCTTGCCCCTCCCCCAAGCAAGCCCCCTCCTTTTATAGCACCGCCCCGCACCCCCCACACCACCACCCGCCAACCCCGCCGCCTGCCTTGCCCCGCCCGTCGCACCGTCGCCGCCTGCCGCGCCCCGCCGCCGCACGCCGCACAACTGTCGCGCCGCCGCGCCGCACCGTCTGCCACCCCGCAGCCCCACCCGGACCCCGCGGAGACCGCCGGACCTCGCCGAAGCCCCGTGAAGGTAGTCGCCTCGCCGCCGCCGGTTTTGAGAGAAAAACTGATCCGGTTTTTAAGAAAACCATAGGTTTTTTTTGAATAGATCGGTTTTATTTTTTTTCCGGTTTAGTTTATTTAGCGGACGTTCGTCCGTACGTCCGTTTTAACGAACGGTTTTCACTCGTTAGCCGCAGACAGCGAACATTCGTTCGCTAGCCTGTTCGTCAGTTTTTCTTTTTCTCGGATTTTCCGCGATTATTTTCGATCGCGATTTCTGATCCGATTTTCGTTTTAGTTTATCTTTTCGCTTGTTTATCGGAATCAGGCGATTCAAGCGCCTAGATCTTCGTCTCGAAACCCTCTTTCTGTTTAATCAACTTGAACAAGATTTTGGTACTGTAAAATTTGACTTAGGTCTAGATTAGTAATCGGATCTTGTTTCTTTTGCAGTTTGAGTTTCGTTGCTCCATTTGATTTGATTCTTTTTGCAAACCGGAGTTCTTAAGTTGAACTTTCTGGTTAGATCTTCTTATTTGAGTTTTACCCGTGCTTCTTTGCTTTATTGCTCATGCATTCTATTGTTTGTTTGCGATGGAACACCCAGAGTGTGAAGCGTGCTACTACGAGTCTCTAGGTTTTGCGGATCATCAGCAAGGCAAGTAACACTTTGATCATACTCTTTTCATACCCAGTTTTTATGCATTAGCTCCAATCCTCAAACATTGCATGATTAGGATGTGTTTAACATGTGGGATGGGAAGTAGTTGATGAGGTAGAACCTATTGCCCTGTTATTATCAAACCCTTGGGAGTTACTTCTACGTATTGCTTATATTGCTATGCTATGCTCGTAGACGTGGTTTGGGCGAATGAATCCATGACAGATGTGAGATTATTAATTAATGGCTCAACTTGAGGTGGCAACTTAAATACACATCTGGGTGGATTGTTTGTTGGGCACCTGGAGAATCCAGTGTTGTCCTAGGATATCCCGGAGTACCCGTGTGATAATCCTAAGGTCCGCCACCTAGGTTCAAAGGGAACTGAGATATTTCATGCTAGAAACTTCCGTGTGCAGCCACAAGCTATTATGGGCTCTAGCATAGTTGATTAAGTTGCGTGAAGCTCTTGAAGAGGAGGATCAGCAGGTAGAGGGACGTAGGTTGGTGTGGTCTGCCCGGAGTAAGGAGTTAATGCTTCTGAAAGACTGTGTCTCAGTCATCCGTTTCTCAAATACCCGGCAATGCGAGAAATCCAACGGAGGAGATAGGGTCTTGTGGAGAAAAGTGCGCAAACCTCTCCAGAGTGTATAAACTAATCATGGTTAGCCGTGTCCCCGTTTATGGACAAATCTTGAGTATCTAGTACTTGGATTATCATAAGTATCTCATCACTCTAAATTAATATTGTTGGGTTGATAATTACTTTTAATTGGGATTGAGTTGGAGGAACCTTCTCAATGATGTTTCAACTACCATGATAGTTAAATAAAATTTGTTCCTTTGTTGTAGGGAAAAATTGGCTTTTCGCAAAACTATAACCGTAGAGCTTTCCACCAGCCAAATATGCATGTAGTGATAGCATTATTCTGTTCTTGCTCTACTGTGTTACATTGCTAGCATATTCCATGTGCTAACTCGTTTTCGGGCTGCAACGTATTATGTTGCAGACTTTTCAGACGAGGAGTAAGGTTTGTTAGGTCGTTGCCGTGCAGCTCAGCTATGCCATTGGAGTTGATGGACTCACTTTATCTTCCAAGCCTTTCGCTGTTATCGTATTAGATGGCCTTAAGCCATATTTATTGTAATAAGTTCTCTTTTGAGACAATCGATGTAATAAGTGTGGGATTGCTACTCTGTTATAAATCCTCGAGTACTGTGTGTGTCAGCATTACCGATCCAGGGATGACACTGAAGCACAGAGACTTGACCGTTTGAAGTCGGGTCGCTACATACAGACTTTTGGAGAAGCCTGTATGTACAAGAAAGTTAGTGGGAGCTCTGTAGCATTTCTAATATTATGTGTGGATGACATATTATTGATTGGAAATGATATAGAATTTCTGGATAGCATGAAAGGATACTTGAATAATAGTTTTTCAATGAAAGACCTCGGTGAACCTGCTTATATATCTGGCATCAAGATTTATAGAGATAGATCAAGACGCTTAATTGGACTTTCACAAAGCACATACCTTGATAAAGTTTTGAATAAGTTCAAGATGGATCAAGCTAAGAAAGGGTTCTTGTCTGTGTTACAAGGTGTGAAGTTGAGTAAGACTCAATGCCCGACCAATGCAGAAGATAGAGAGAAAATGAGAAGTGTTCCCTATGCTTCAACCATAGGCTCTATCATGTATGCAATGCTGTGTACCAGACCTGATGTGTGCCTTGCTATTAGTTTAGCAGGGAGGTACCAAAGTAATCCAGGAGCGGATCACTGGACAGCGCTCAAGAACATCCTAAAATACCTGAAAAGGACTAAGGATATGTTTCTCGTTTATGGAGGTTACAAAGAGCTCGTCGTAAATGGTGACATCTATGCAAGCTTTGACACTGATTCGGACGATTCTGAATCGCAAACTGGATACATGTTATATTGAATGGTGGAGCTGTCAGTTGGAGCAGTTCTAAACAAAGTGTCGTGGCGGGATCTACGTGTGAAGCGGAGTACATAGCTGCTTCGGAAGCAACAAATGAAGGAGTTCATATCCGATCTAGGTGTCATACCTAGTGCATCGGGTCCAATGAAAATCTTTTGTGGCAATACTGGTGCAATTGCCTTGGCAAAGGAATCCAGATTTCACAAGAGAACCAAGCACATCAAGAGACGCTTCAATTCCATTCGGGACCAAGTCTAGGTGGGAGACATAGAGATATGCAAGATACATACGGATATGAATGTTGCAGACCCGCTAACTAATCCTCTTCCACGAACAAAACATGATCAGCACCAAGACTCCATGGGTGTTAGAATCATTACTGTGTAATATAGATTATTGACTCTAGTGCAAGTGGGAGAATGAAGGAAATATGCCCTAGAGGCAATAATACAGTTATTATTTATTTCCTTATTTCATGATAAATGTTTATTATTCATGCTAGAATTGTATTAACCGGAAACATAATACATGTGTGAATACATAGACAAACATAGTGTCACTAGTATGCCTCTACTTGATTATCTCATTGATCAAAGATGGTTAAGTTTCCTAGCCATAGACATGAGTTGTTATTTGATCAACGGGATCACATTATTAGGAGAATGATGTGATTGACTTGACCCATTTCGTTAGCTTAGCACTTGATCGTTTAAGTTTACTGCTATTGCTTTCTTCATGACTGATATATGTTCCTATGACTATGAGATTATGCAACTCCCGAATACCGAGGAACACTTTGTGTGCTACCAAACGTCACAACGTAACTGGGTGATTATAAAGGTGCTCCACAGGTGTCTCTGATGGTGTTCATAGAGTTGGCATAAATCAAGAATATGATTTGTCACTCCGATTGTCGGAGAGGTATCTCTGGGCCCTCTCGGTAATGCACATCACTATAAGCCTTGCAAGCAATGTGACTAATGAGTTAGTTGCGGCATGTTGCATTACGGAATGAGTAAAGAGACTTGCCGGCAACGAGATTGAGCTAGGTATTGGGATACTGACGATCGAATCTCGGGTAAGTAACATACCAATGACAAAGGGAACAACGTATATTGTTATGCGGTTTGACCGATAAAGATCTTTGTAGAATATGTAGGAACCAATATGAGCATCCAGGTTCCGCTATTGGTTATTGACCGGAGACATGTCTCGATCATGTCTACATAGTTCTCGAACCCGTAGGGTCCGCACGCTTAAAGTTCGGTGACAATCAATATTATGAGTTTATATGCTTTGATGTACCAAAGGTAGTTCGGAGTCCCAGATATGATCACGGACATGATGAGTAGTCTCGAAATGGTCGATACATAAAGATTGATATATTGGAAGCCTACATTTGGACATCAGAAGAGTTCCGGGTGAAATCGCGATTTTACCGGAGTGCCGAAGGGGTTACCGGACCCCCCGGGGGTTAATGGGCCTTGTTGGGCCCTTGTGGAGAGAGAGAGGGGCCGGCCAGGGCAGGCCGCGCCCCCTCCCCCTCTGGTCTGAATTGGACTAGGAGAGGGGGGCGACACCCCCCTTTCCTTCTCCTTCTCCCCCTTCCTTTCTCCCTCCTAGTAGGAGTAGGAAAGAGGGGAATCCTACTCGTACTAGGAGTAGGATTCCTCCTCCTGGCGCGCCCTCTAGGGCCGGCCGGCCTCCCCCTTGCTCCTTTATATACGGGGGCAGGGGGCACCTCTAGACACAAGTTAATCATTGATCTCTCCCAGCAGTGTGCGGTTCCCCCGTTCCACCATAATCCACCTCGGTCATACTATAGCGGTGCTTAGGCGAAGCCCTGCAACGGTAGCTTCATCAACATCGTCACCACGCCGTCGGGCTAACAAAACTCTTCCCGGGGCTCTAATAGATCGTGAGTTCGCGGGACGTCACTGAGCTGAACGTGTGCTGAACGCGGAGGTGCTGTACGTTCGGTACTGAGGATCGGTCGATCATAAAGACGTATGACTACATCAACTGCGTTTTCATAACCCTTCCGCTTAACGGTCTACGAGGGTACGTGGACGACACTCTCCCCTCTCGTTGCTATGCATCACCATGATCTTGCATGTGCGTAGGATTTTTTTGAAATTACTACGTTCCCCAACACTAGGTGCACTAGTGTTGGCTCTTTGTGAATCTTGTTCAATTCTTTTAGGGTGTCCCTCAGGATAAAGTGGTTCCTGAGTCATTTTACCTCCTCTAGTTGTAATTCTAATAGCAAAGTCATGCATATTATTATTCATTTCATCAAGCAATTCTCTTTGAGATTTAGCAACTTGTTCTAACTAAGTTTGAACCATAGAAGCATGCTTTCCAACACCTCTAACATCATTTGATATTTTCTAAATAACAAGTCACTCAAGCGAGTCATAACCCACAAGTACAGGTGATAGCAATAGTTTTCGAGGGTAGAGTATTCAACCCAAATTTATTGATTCGACACAAGGGGAGCCAAAGAATATTCTCAAGTATTAGCAGCTGAGTTTTCAATTCAACCACACCTGGAAACTTAATATCTGTAGCAAAGTGTTTAGTAGCAAAGTAATATGATAGTAGTGGTAACGGTGGAAAAAAGTAACGGTAGCAAAAGTAATATTTTTGGGGTTTTGTAGTGATTGTAACAGTAGCAGCGGAAAAGTAAATAAGCGAAGAACAATATATGAAAAGCTCGTAGGCAATGGATCGGTGATGGAGAATTATGCCGGATGTGATCGATCATGTAACAGTCATAACATAGGGTGACACAGAACTAGCTCCAGTTCATCAATGTAATGTAGGCATTTATTCCGAATATAGTCATACGTGCTTATGGAAAAGAACTTGCATGTCATCTTTTGTCCTACCCTCCCGTGGCAGCGGGGTCCTATTGGAAACTAAGGGATATTAAGGCCTCCTTTTAATAGAGTACCAAACCAAAGCATTAACACATAGTGAATACATGAACTCCTCAAACTACGGTCATCACCGGTAGTGGTCCCGATTATTGTCACTTTGGGGTTAACGGATCATAACACATAATAGGTGACTATAGACTTGCAAGATAGGATCAAGAACTGTCATATATTGATGAAAACATAATAGGTTCAGATCTGAAATCATGGCACTCGGGCCCAAGTGACAAGCATTAAGCACATCAAAGTCATAGCAACATCAATCTCAGAACATAGTGGATACTAGGGATCAAACCCTAACAAAACTAACTTGATTACATGATAAATCTCATCCAACCCATCACCGTCCAGCAAGCCTACGATGGAATTACTCATGCACGGCGGTGAGCATCATGGAATTGGTGATGGAGGAAGGTTGATGATGATGATGGCAACGGATTCCCCTCTCCGGAGCCCCGAACGGACTCCAGATTAGCCCTCCCGAGAGAGATTAGGGATTGGCGGCGGCTCCGTATCGTAAAACGCAATGTATCCTTCTCTTTGATTTTTTCTCCCCGAACACGAATATATGGAGTTGGAGTTGAGGTCGGTGGAGCATCAGGGGGCCCGCGTGTAACATCCCAAATTTTTAATTTGGAATGTTATACATTAGATCATCATTGCATATCATATTTTATTGCATTTTGGTTTGATCCTAGAAATTCTACGCAAATCAAGGACCCATGGAGAGAGTTGGGGATTTCATTATTTTCATATTCGAGTTTTTCTCGAATTTTGAAAAAAGAGATATTCTCTTGAATATTTCTTTTATAAAAATAGAAGAGAGAGGATAAAATGATTTCCTCAAAATAAAGAAATATCAGAGATTTAATGTTAAAATCAAATAGTTTTTTTATTCGGAGTTTTATCGCTATTTTATTTGAATTAGGAAAAATATGCATTTCTCAAAATTGTATTCTAGGCCCAAATAAATGTTCACCTTGTCCGGCCAATTTTTAGAGGACGGGGAAAATTTATTTCAGGATTTTTGGAGTCCGTTTAGTACTCTTTTTCTTTCTTTTTCTACATGTCGGAATTAGTTTTTTTAAAAGGGAAACCGACTCCGGGCCATACCCGAGCGGGACTCCGCCTGGGGGGGGGGGCATTATAAGCCACGGCCCCGAGCCGCCCCAAGGACCAGCCCACCGCCGCCGCATCAGCCCGCCGCCACAGCAGCCCTGCGCGCCGACGCCGCCCACTGCCGCGCCGCCCCGCCGCCCCTTCGCCGCGCTGTCGCCCCGCCACCCGCCGCCTGCGCCGGAGCCGCACCACCGCCGCCGTCTTGCCGGACCCGCCGGAGGTAGCCGCTGCCACCTCAGTTTTCGCGAGAAAAACTGATCATTTTTTTTCAAAACCCAAGATCCATTTTTAGATCCGGTTCGGAGTTCTTAAGTTGAACTTTCTGGTTAGATCTTTTTTTGTGAGTTTTACCCATGCCCTTGCTTGATTGCTTATTGTATGCTTGTTTGTTTGCGATGGAGTACCCGGAGTGCGAAGCATGCTACTACGAGTCTCTAAGTTTCTCGGATCATGAGCAAGGCAAGTAACACTTTGATTATACCTCTTTACAACCCAGTTTTATTGCATTAGATCAATCCTCAAACAATTGCATGGTTAGGATCTGAATGAAATTGTGGGTTGGGAAGTAGTTGAGGTAGTACCTATTCACCTATTTATTACCAAACCTTTGGGAGTTATTTCTACATTGCTTATATTGCTATGATCGTAGACGTGGATTGGGTTTGAGCGTATTCATGACAGATATGAGTATTGTTAATTAATGGTTAATTAAGGTGGCAACTTTAATACACATCTGGCTGGATCGAGGCACCTGGGGAAATCCAGTGATTGCCTGTATTTTTTTTGGAAATCCCGGGGTACCGTGTGATTCTCCTATGGACTGCCACCCAGGCTCAAAGGGATCATGAGATTATTCATGCTGGAAACTTCTGTGTGCAGCCACAAGCCACTATGGGATCTGGCATAGTTGAATAAGTCGTGTGAACTCTTACAGTGGTAGACTACCAGATGTAGGGGATGTAGGTGGTACTGTCTACCCATCGTAAGGTGCTAACACTTCTGAAAGACTATGTCTTGGTCATCCGTTTCTCGAACACCATGTAGTGCGAGAAATCCAACGGAGGAGATCGAGTCTTGTGGGGAAAGTGCACAAACCTCTGCAGAGTGTACACACTAATCATGGTTACCCGTGTCTCCGGTTATGGACATCTTGAGTATCTAGTTCATGGATTATCATGTGGATCTCAACACTTTTAATTATAAAATTTGATTGGGTTATTATTATACCTTTTAATTGGGATTGAGATGGGATTTACCATTCTCAATGTTTAACAACCACCATGATAGTTAAATAAAAGATATTCCTTTGTTATAGGGGAAAATTGGCTTTTCGCAAAACTTAATAACCATACAACCTCCACCATCGATATATGCATGTAGTGATAGCATTATTCTATTCATTCCTCTCTTGTGTTACATTGCCGGCATATTCCATGTGCTAACCCGTTTTTGGGCTGCAACGTATCATGTTGCAGACTCTTCAGACTTTGAGTAAGGAGCCTTAGGTCATGATCTTTCACTCAGTGATGCCGTTGGAGTTGATGGACTCACTTTATCTTCCAAGCCTTCCGATGTTATCATATTAGATGGCCTTAAGCCATAATTATTGTAATAAGTTATCTTTTGAGACATTCGATGTAATAAGTGTGTGATTGCTACTTTGTTATAAATCCTTCAAGTACTGTGCATATCAGCATTACCGATCCAGGGATGACACTGATGCATAGAGATCAGGCTGTTTGAGGTCTGGTCGCTACAAGATGGTATCAGAGCACACACTGACTGTAGGACATGACCAATAAGTTAAAGCCCTAGATCACTACTCTCTTCTCATTTCTAACTTCTCTCCACTTTCTACTCTTTAGGATGGCGGACACAAGGGATAAGTTTGCACAACCTGATGAAGAAGCACCTTTTGGACGACACTTGAAGGAAGTCACTAAGTACCTGAACATCGGAATACCAAGCTTCACCGGGACTTACAACGCCACTTTACCAGAAGAGGAGCGCTGGACGATTCAAGTTCAAGTTCCAGGAAGGACATTTACGCCAGTTACTAAGCCCATAGAGTTTTCGTTTGATGCACCAACCTGGAGTCTAGGAAAGAGTATGGCAGCCCACATCACCATGGGACGCATTGGAGAAGTTTACCATAAGGAGCTTAAGGATACTATCTACCAGATTTGTGGGCGCCGAGATGAGCAATGGGAAATGATCAGCACCAGGAAGGATAGATCGATTGCAGCTTTCATCCAGGAGTTAAACTAGCATATTCGCCGCCAGGAGAATCAGATGTGCGCAGACATGATAGACCTAAAGAAGGCAATGACAAGGATCACAGAGATGGATGAAGAACTCAAGGCAACTCGCGAAGATTATGAGGAGGAAATCGTCTTACTAGTGGAGAATAATGACTACCTGACGAGGAAGCTAGGAGTTTTCATGGGAGACCCCGCGCCAGGAGGAGAACACGATGAACCCAAGGAGATTCGTCCTGAGGACTACATCATCATCGATGACACCGACTCGAACCCCGACGATAGCGATGATGACTATGTTGATGAAGCTGGAGAAGATATCATGGAGTCTTCGACCGATCAATATTTCTAGTAGACCACCATATCAGTAGTAGTATTCCACCATGTATATAGTATAGACCGAGCACTTTTGTAACGATAGTTCTAGACCGATTGTATGCCCTTACTTGTTTGATTGAGTGATATGATTGTGTTTGTCTCATGTGCATATGGGTAGTGTTTTCTCACTAGACCCCATTCTATGCTATTCTCTTCCCTCTAAACCCTCAGATGCCTTCGAGATGTGACCCCGGATATACTTTTCCACCGGAGCTCACCCAGTTGATCCAGTAGCAGAATACCTTGATGCAGTTATTAGTTCGGAACCAAGGCAACAACAACAACCCACCACCACCACCCCCAGTTGACAACTTAGCCCGTTTTCTGAGGTTGCAGCCGCTGGTGTTTTCTAGTAGCACCGAGCCAATAGTTGCAGATGATTGGCTCCACATGATTGGAAGGGAGTTAACCACTGCAGGATGCACAGATGCTGAGAAGGTGTGTTTTGTTGCGCACCAATTGGATGGATCAGCAGCCTCATGGTGGGAGAATTACACTGTCACCTATCCTGTAGTCACTGTTACATGGGACCAGTTCCAGCAGGCCTTTCGCACCGCCCGTGTATCAACAGGAGCTATGGCCATGAAGAAGCGTGAGTTTCGCAATTTACGCCAAGGAGGACGCACAGTTGGCCAGTATGTGGATGACTTTAGTAAGCTAGCATGTTATGCCCCAGATGACATCGCTACAGATGCAGTTAAGCAGGAGAAGTTCCTAGAAGGACTGAATGATGAGCTGAGTATGCCGTTGATGGTGGAAAATTTCAATAACTACCAGTAGTTGGGTGGATAGAGCTCTCATGATTGAAGGGAAGCAACAGCAGATTGACAGGCGCAAGAGGAAGTATGGACAAGGGAAGTATAATTCGGGAGCTCAGGAGAGACCTTGTTTTACCTCAAACTTGGGAGGACTTGTCCATAACCATGGAGGCCACACTCATAATGGAGGAAGTTTGCACAACCATAGTAGCTCCAAGAACGGGAATGGTAATGGAGGAAGCAGCAGACAGAACCATTCCAACCCGGCAACACCCGCAAAGAAAGATCTAAGCCACGTTACTTGCTACAAGTGCCAGAAGACCGGACATTACGCCAATGAGTGTCCTGAAGCTAATAATGGAAATGGCAATGGAAGCTCTGGGAAGAAGCCCAGCCTTTTCAACAGGGGACAAGTGAACCACGTTAACGTGGAGGAGGTTGAAGCCCGGCCAGATGCAGTAATAGGTAAGTTTTTAGTTAAGTCATTTACTGCAATCGTACTTTTTGATACTAGTGCATCGCATTCATACATATCGAGGGGATTCACGGGTAAGTTTAAACTGCCAACCCAAGCCCTTAGCTCATCCATGTTAGTAATCTCGCCAGGAGCAGAGTATATGGCTAGCCTTTGGTGTGATCGGTTACCATTAAGGATTGGTAACTGCTTGTTCCCCTCAGACCTAATAGTATTGGAGTCACAAGGATTGGGTGTAATATTAGGCATGGATTGGTTATCTAAGTATGGAGGGAACATTGACTGCGCCAGTAAGTCGATTTTTCTCACCACCCCAGAAGGAAGAAGGATAAAGTATGTATCCCGGCATGCGCCGAATAGGACTCAAGTAAATTCCTTATCAGGAGTTGTACAGGAGGAAGTACCAGTGGTGAAGGATTTTCCAGATGTATTTCCAGAAGAGTTGCCAGGCATGCCACCGGATAGAGACATTGAGCTTTTGATTGAGCTTTTGCCAGGCACAGGGCCCATATCTAAGAGACCGTACAGAATGCCCGCAAAGGATTTGGAGGAAATTAAGAAGCAGATTAAGGAGTTACTGGATAAAGTATATATTCGCCCAAGTTCGTCACCTTGGGGATCCCCAGTACTTCTACTGGAGAAGAAGCATGGATCGTTAAGGATGGTTGTTGATTATCGAGGACTGAATGAAGTGACAATCAAGAACAAGTACCCACTGCCGATGATCAATGATTTGTTTGACCAGCTGCAAGGAGCCAAGGTGTTTTCCAAGATCGATCCGCGATCAGGGTACCACCAGCTGAAGATCCGAGAACAGGATATACCTAAGACAACTTTTACCCCGAGGTACGGGCTATATGAGTATACCGTTATGTCATTTGGCCTGACTAACGCACCTGCCTATTTTATGGACATGATGAACAAGGTGTTTATGGAGTTTTTGGATAAGTTCGTCGTGGTGTTCATTGATGATATTCTGGTCTACTCGAAGAATGAAGAAGAACATAAAGAGCATTTGCGTTTAGTACTTGGGAAACTCAGAGAACATCAGCTATACGCCAAGTTCAGCAAGTGTGAGTTTTGGTTGAAGGAAGTAGGATTTCTTGGACATGTTATATCCGGAGAAGGAATAGCGGTAGACCCCACCAAAGTTGTCACTGTGACAAATTGGGAGTCACCCATGATATTTGGAGAGATCCGTAGTTTTCTTGGACTCGCAGGATACTACCGGAGGTTCGTTGAGAATTTCTCAAAGATTGCAAAGCCTATGACGGAGTTGTTAAAGAAGAACACTAAGTTCAAATGGACTGAGGAATGTGAGGCCAGCTTTCAGGAGTTGAAAAGACGCTTGGTTACATCACCAGTGTTGATTCTGCCAGATCAACCCAAGGATTACGAAGTGTATTGTGACGCTTCTCATCGAGGACTTGGAGCCATACTTATGTAGGAGGGAAGATTTGTTTCATATGCCTCACGACAGCTTAAACCCCATGAGTTAAATTATGCCACACATGATTTGGAGTTAGGAGCCGTAGTGCATGCGTTGAAGACTTGGAGACATTTTCTCATAGGAAACCATTGTGAGGTATACACAGATCACAAGAGTTTGAAGTATATCTTCATGTAGAAGGAGTTGAATCTCAGGCAGAGGAGATGGTTGGAACTTATTAAGGATTATGATATGAGATTGCATTATCATCCTGGAAAGGCTAACATAGTAGCCGATGCGTTAAGCCGCAAAAGTCATGTCAATACAATCATGACCGGAGAATTACCCAAGGAGTTGGCAGATGACCTTCGGGATCTATGTTTCGAGATAGTTCCGAGAGGTTATGTAGCAGCTTTGGAGATTCAGTCTACTTTGATGGACAAGATCAGAGAAGCTCAGAAGACGGACAAGGAGATTGCCGAAATAAAGGAAAGAATGAGCAATGGAAAGGCTAAAGGATTTCGTGAGGATGAGCACAATACCTTATGGTTTGAGTTCCGTGTATATGTGCCAAATGATCAGTAAATCAGGAAGTTAATTTTGCAAGAGGCCCATGATTCTCCATATTCGATTCACCCAGGAAATACCAAGATGTATCTGGATTTGAAGGATAGTTTCTGGTGGACCGGAATGAAGAAGGATATTGCAGAGTATGTAGCAGTTTGTGATGTTTTCAGAGAGTGAAGGAAGAGCATCAGAAGCCAGCAGGATTGCAACAACCATTGCCGATACCCGAATGGAAGTGGGATAAACTAGGCATGGACTTTATCACGGGATTACCCGGGACTCATTCAGGCTATGACTCAATATGGGTTGTAGTCGATCGTTTGACGAAAGTAGCTCTTTTCATCCCAGTAAAGACCACTTACACCAGTGCTAAGTTGGCAAAGATATACATGTCTAGGATCGTGTGTCTACATGGAGTTCCGAGGACCATTGTATCTGATAGAGGAACCCAGTTTACCTCAAAGTTTTGGAATCAGTTGCATGAAACTTTGGGAACCAGCCTAGAGTTCAGTACAACTTTTCACCCGCAAACAGATGGCCAGACTGGGAGAGTCAATCAGATTCTGGAGGACATGTTGAGAGCTTGTGCACTAGATTATGGATCTAGTTGGGATGAAAATTTACCTTACGCAGAGTTCTCATACAACAACAACTATCAAGCTAGTTTGAAAATGGCCCCTTTCGAAGCATTGTACGGAAGGAGGTGCAGAACACCGTTGTTGTGGGACGAAGTTGGAGACCGACAGTTGTTTTGACCAGATTTGATTAAAGAGTCTGGGGAGAAGTTAAACTGATTCGCGATAGACTGAAGGTACCCCACTCCAGGCAGAAGAGTTATGCGGATTCAAAACGCAAGGACACAGTTTATGAAGTTGGAGACAGAGTGTATCTTCGTGTATCCCCACTTCGAGGAGTGAAGCGCTTTGGAGTTAAGGGAAAGTTAGCACCACGTTTTGTGGGACCATACAAAGTTTTGGAATGTATGGGAGAAGTTGCTTACAAGTTGGAATTATCCGAAGGATTGTCAGGAGTTCACGATGTGTTCCACGTTTCTCAGTTGAAGAAGTGCCACACAGAGATGGCTGATATTCCTCTGAGAGATACAGTGCCACCGGAAGCGATACAGTTGGATAGCGATTTGACCTACGAGGAGAAGCCAGTCAGAATTCTTGAGTTTGCCAGCCGATTTACACGCAACAAGGTTATCAGATTTTGCAAGGTTCAGTGGAGCCACCATACCGAGGATGAAGCCACCTGGGAACGAGAGGAAGACCTACGGAAGGATCATTCTCACCTATTTTCTAGCCAACCCAAATCTCGAGGGCGAGATTCATCTTAAGGGGGGTAGGTTTGTAACATCCCAAATTTTCAAATTGGAATGTTATACATTGGATCATCATTGCATATCATATTTTATTGCATTTTGGTTTGATCCTAGAAATTCTACGCAACTCAAGGACCCACGGAGATAGTTGGGGATTTCATTATTTTCACATTCGAGTTTTTCTCGAATTTTGAAAAAAGGGATTGTTCGATTTTAATTATTTTCTCTGGAATATTTCTTTTATAAAAATAAAAGAGAGAGGATAAAATGATTTCCTCAAAATAAAGAAATATCGGAGATTTAATGTTAAAATCAAATATTTTTTATTCGGAGTTTTATCGCTACTTTATTTGAATTAGGAAAAATATGCGTTTTTCAAATTGCATTTTAGTCCCAAATAAATGTTCACCTTGTCCGTCCTATTTTTAGAGGATGGGGAAAATTTATTTTGGGATTTTTGGAGTCTGTTTAGTACTCTTTTTCTTTCTTTATCTGATATCAGAATTATTTAAAAAA
The DNA here is from genome assembly GCF_003073215.2 of Triticum urartu. Classification (NCBI taxonomy): domain Eukaryota; kingdom Viridiplantae; phylum Streptophyta; class Magnoliopsida; order Poales; family Poaceae; genus Triticum; species Triticum urartu. The sequence goes on from NC_053027.1 coordinate 85,584,371, forward strand.
AAGGGAAACGGACTCCGGGCCGTACCAGAGCGGGACTCTGCCCAGGGGGGCTTTATAAGCCGCCGCCGCCGTCTCGCCGGACCCGCCGGAGGTAGCCGCCGCCGCCTCAGTTTTCGCGAGAAAAACCGATCGTTTTTTTCAAAACCCTAGATCCGTTTTTAGACCCGGTTCATTTTTTTGGTTTAGTTATACAGCGAACGTTCGTTCGTTAGCTTGTTCGTCCGTTTTTCTTTTTCTCGGATTTTCCGTGATTATTTTCAATCGCAATTTCTGATCCGATTTTCGTTTTAGTTTATCTTTTCGCTCGTTTATCGGAATCAGGCGATTCAAGCGCCTAGAGTTTCGTCTCGAAGCCCTCTTTCTGTTTAACCAACTTAAACAACTTTTTGCTACTGTAAAATTTGACTTTGGACCAGATTAGTAAACGAAGCTTGTTTCTTTTGCCGTTTGAGTTTTGTTGCTTCGTTTGATTTGATTCTTTTTGCAAACCGGAGTTCTTAAGTTGAACTTTCTGGTTAGATCTCGTTTTTGAGTTTTACCCATGCCCTTGCTTGATTGCTTATTGTATGCTTGTTTGTTTGCGATAGAGTACCCGGAGTGCGAAGCATGCTACTACGAGTCTCTAGGTTTCACGGATCATCAGCAAGGCAAGTAACACTTTGATCATACCTCTTTACAACCCAGTTTTATTGCATTAGATCAATACTAAAACAATTGCATGGTTAGGATCTGAATTAAATTGTGGGTTGGGAAGTAGTTGAGGTAGTACCTATTCACTTGTTTATTACCAAACCTTTGGGAGTTACTTCTACGTTGCTTATATTGCTATGCTATGCTCATAGACGTGGATTGGGTTTGAGCGTATTCATGGCAGATATGAGTATTGTTAATTAATGGTTAACTTAAGGTGGCAACTTTAATGCACATCTAGGTGGATTGAGGCACCTAGGGAAATCCAGTGATTGCCTGTATTTTTTTGGAAATCCCCTATGGACTGCCACCCAGGCTCAAAGGGATCATGAGATTATTCATGCTGGAAACTTCTGTGTGCACCCACAAGCCACTATGGGATATGGCATAGTTGATTAAGTCGTGTGAACTCTTACAGTGGTAGACTAGCAGATGTAGGGGATGTAGGTGGTACTGTCTACCCATCGTAAGGTGCTAACGCTTCTGAAAGACTGTGTCTCGGTCATCCGTTTCTCGAACACCATGTAGTGCGAGAAATCCAACGGAGGAGATCGAGTCTTGTGGGGAAAGTGCACAAACCTCTGCAGAGTGTACAAACTAATCATGGTTAGCCGTGTCTCCGGTTATGGACATCTTGAGTATCTAGTTCATGGATTATCATGTGGATCTCAACACTTCTAATTATAAAATTTGATTGGGTTATTATTATACCTTTTAATTGGGATTGAGATGGGATTTACCATTCTCAATGTTTAACAACCACCATGATAGTTAAATAAAAGATATTCCTTTGTTGTAGGAAAAAAATAGGCTTTTCGCAGAACTTATTAACCATACAGCCTCCACCAGCCATATATGCATGTAGTGATAGCATTATTCTATTCATTCCTCTCTTGTGTTACATTGTCGGCATATTCCATGTGCTGGCCCATTTTCGGGCTGCAACGTATCATGTTGCAGACTTTTCACACGACGAGTAAGGAGCCTTAGGTCGTAGTCTTTCACTCAGTGATGCCGTTGGAGTTGATTGACTCACTTTATCTTCCAAGCCTTCCGCTGTTATCATATTAGATGGCCTTAAGCCATATTTATTGTAATAAGTTCTCTTTTGAGACATTCGATGTAATAAGTGTGTGATTGCTACTATGTTATAAATCCTTCAAGTACTGTGCGTAAGAGCATTACCGATCCAGGGATGACACTGATGCACAGAGATCAGGCTGTTTGAGGTCTGGTCGCTACACCACTACGCAGGGGGCGCACCCCCACCCTCGTGGACAAGGTGTGGGCCCCGTGACGTGGATTCTTCTTCCAATATTTTTTATATATTCCTAAAATAATCTCCGCTGATTTTCAGGTCATTCCGAGAACTTTTATTTCTGCACAAAAATAACACCATGGCAATTCTGCTGAAAACAGCGTCAGTCCAGGTTAGTTCCATTCAAATCATGCAAGTTAGAGTCCAAAACAAGGACAAAAGTGTTTGGAAAAGTAAATACGTTGGAGATGTATCAACTCCCCCAAGCTTAAACCTTTGCTTATCCTCAAGCAATTCAGTTGATAAACTGAAAGTGATAAAGAAAAACTTTTACAAACTCTGTTTGCTCTTGTTGTTGTTGTAAATATGTAAAGCCAACATTCAAGTTTTTAGCAAAGATTATGAACTAACCATATTCACAATAACATTTAGGTCTCATGTGTACTCATATCAATGGCATAATCAACTAGCGAGCAATAATAATAAATCTTAGATGACAACACTTTCTCAAAACAATCATAATATGATATAACAAGATGGTATCTCGCTAGCCCTTTCTGAGACCGCAAAACATAAATGCAGAGCACCTTTAAAGATCAAGGACTGACTAGACATTGTAATTCATGGTAAAAGAGATCCAGGAAAGTCATACTCAATGTAAACTAATAGTAATGGATGCAAATGACAGCGGTGCTCTCCAACTGGTGCTTTTTAATAAGAGGATAATGACTCAACATAATAATAACTAGATAGGCCCTTCGCAGAGGGAAGCAGGGATTTGTAGAGGTGCCAGAGCTCGGTTTTGAAATAGATATCAATAATATTTTGAGCGGTATACTTCCATTGTCAACATAACAACTGAGAGATCGCGATATCTTCCATGCTACACACATTATAGGCGGTTCCCAAATAGAATGGTAAATTTTATAACCCCCTCCACCAACAAGCATCAATCCATGGCTTGCTCGAAACAACGAGTGCCTCCAACTAACAAGAGTCCCGGGGGAGTTTTGTTTGCAGTTATTTTGATTTGATTTGAGCATGGGACTGGGCATCCTGGTGACTAGCCATTTTCTTGTGAGTGAGGAGCGGAGTCCACTCCTCTTGAGAATAACCCGCCTAGCATGGAAGATACAGACAACCCTAGTTGATACATGAGCTATTCGAGCATACAAAACAGAATGTTTATTTGAAGGTTTAGAGTTTGGCACATACAAATTTACTTGGAACGGCAGGTAGATACCATATATAGGCAGGTATGGTGGACTCATATGGAATAACTTTGGGGTTTATGGAATTGGATGCACAAGCAGTATTCCTGCTTAGTACAAGTGAAGGCTAGAAAAATACTGGGAAGCGACCAGCTAGAGAGCGACAACAGTCATGAACATGCATTAAAATTAATCAACACCGAATGCAAAGCATGAGTAGGATATAATGCACCATGAACATAAATATCGTAGAGGCTATGTTGATTTTGTTTCAACTACATGCGTGAACATGTGCCAAGTCAAGCCACTCGAATTGTTCAAAAGAGTATACCACCCTATCATACCACATCACAACCATTTTAATAGCATGTTGGCACGCAAGGTAAACCATTATAAACTCCTAGCTAATTAAGCATGGCATAAGCAACTAAAATCTCTAATTGTCATTGCAAATATGTTTCTTTCATAATAGGCTGAATCAGGAACGATGGACTAATCAAATTTACAAAAACAAGTGAGGTCGAGTTCATACCAGTTTTTCTCATCTCAATCAGTTCATCATATAATCATCATTATTGCCTTTCACTTGCACGACCAAACGGTGTGGATAATAATAATAGTGCACGTGCATTGGACTAAGCTAGAATCTGCAAGCATTCAATTTAAGAGAGAAGACAAGGTAATATGGGCTCTTTGTTAGATGAACAATAATGCATATGAGAGCCACTCAACATTTTCATTATGGTCTTCTCCTCTCGACCCCCAAAGAAAAGAAACAAAACTATTTACACGGGAAAGCTCCGAACAAGCAAAAGAAGAATGAGAAATCTTTTTGGGTTTTCTTTTTAATTACTACTACTACAAGCATGGAAAGTAAACTAACTAAAAGCTACAACTAATTTTTTTGGTTTTTCTTAAGGTTCATTAAGGCACACAAGAATAAAGCTAAAAAGGAAATAAACTATCATGGATGATAAAGTGAAAAAGTATGAGCACCGACAACTAGCATGAGTGTGTGAACATGAATGTAATGTCGGTGAGAAATACGTACTCCCCCAAGCTTAGGCTTTTGGCCTAAGTTGGTCTATGCCCAAGGATGGCCTGGTGGATATCCGAAGTTGAAGCTGGGGTCGTACTGAGATGCATCAGCTATTGCCTGACGAGCTGCAGCTTGGAGGCGAGCTGCCTCCGTCCTCCTCTCGTACTCGGTTGCCTCCTCCCTGGTTATAACATGTCTCCCTTTTGCCTGAAATTCAAAGAAGGCATGAGCAGGGAGAGCGACATGATAGATGCGTCGTCTGTCAAAAATTAGTCGGTACTGGAGGAACTGATTGTTCCTCTCAACAAACTGATGACGAACCATGCCATTATAATCTAAATAAGCAGGAGGAAACTCAATATCATCTCCACATATGGGTATCTCATGAAAATCAGCTAAACGGGTTGCGTAAATTCCACCAAAGAAATCTCCATTAATTTTGTTATTATGCAACCTACATGCAACAATGGCCCCCAAGTTATATTGTCTATCTCCTAATACAACACTCTTGAGAACACTAAGATCTGGTACACACGTGTGACATGCCTCATCCTTACCATTTATGCATCTACCTATAAAGAGAGCAAAATAATGTATAGCAGGAAAATGAATGCTCCCTATGGTAGTTTGCGTGATTTCCCTAGATTCCCCCACAGTTATACTAGAAATAAAGTATCTATATTCAGGTTTGCGAGGTTCACTAACATTACCCCAATGTGGGAGTTTACAAGCAGTGTTAAAATTTTCTAAGTCCATGGTATAAGATTTATCATAAAGATCAAACAGGATAGTTTGAGAATTGCGTGATGGTGAAAATTCAAACCTTCTCACAAAGGAATCAGTGAGGTAGTGGTATTGACAACACTTATCTGTCACGAAGCTCTCAAGATTGGCGTTACACACATATGCATCAAATTCCTCCTTGATTCCTGCTTGGACCATGAAATCTTCTGACGGCCATTCACTAGGTCGAACTTGAGCGTCCCTCGGTGGTTCATCGTCCGGCTCATGTATTGCGGGCCTGGGTCCTTGCTTCCTTGAAGAACCACCTTGGTACATTTTCCTAAACATATTTCTTCCTCTAAAAAATTTCTGAAATTTTTAGCAACTCAAAATAAAAAGTGAACCAAACTCAACAAAATTGATAGCAACTACTCCCACAAGTGCCTAGAGGCAATATCGTGCATTGAAACTACTTTTGACCATATAAATTTGACATCCAAGCTCAAGAGCAGGGTCACCTAAGCAGCAAAAATTTGCAATGAATAAAGCATTAGAACAAAAACTAATTGGACCATTGGAGGAGTCACATACCAAAGAACAATCCCCCAAAGAAGTTTTGTGAATGGAGCTTTGAGCTAGGAGATCGAAAATGGCAGCAAGATGAGCTAGAACTCGTGCTTGAGTTGGTTGGTGATTTTTTGGGAGGAAGTAGTGTGTGGTGGCTGGAATAAGTGGAGGGGAGCCACCATGGGCCCACGAGGCAGGGGGCGTGCCCAAGGGGTGGGTGCGCCCTGGACCCTCATGACCAGGTGCTTGCTCCCCCTGGCGTGTTCTCATTGCAAGATATTCTCAAACATTCTAGAAAAAATCATATTTAATTTTTAGGGCATTTGGAGAACTTTTATTTTCGGGGTATTTTTATTGCATGTATAATTCAGAAAACTAACAGGAATTACTATTTTAACTTTATTAATATAAATAACAGAAAGTAAAAAGAGGATACAGAGAGTTGTATTTTCTAAATTCATCCATCTCATGCTTATCAAAAGGAATCCACTAACAAGGTTGATCAGGTCTTGTTAACAAACTCATTTCGAATAACATGAAACCGGAGAATTTTCGAATAACACTAGGTTACCTCAACGGGGATATGCATGTCCCCAACAATAATAATATCATATTTCTTCTTGACAATAGGAAGAGGAAATTCAAAACCTCCAATAGTGATTGTTAAAAATTTTCCAATAGAATTCATACTGTGGACTTGAGGTTGTTTCCTCGGAAAGTGTACCGTATGCTCATTACCATTAACATGAAAAGTGACATTGCCTTTGTTGCAATCAATAACAGCCCCTGCAGTATTCAAAAAGGGTCTTCCAAGAATAATAGACATACTATCGTCCTCGGGAATATCAAGAATAACGAAGCCCGTTAAAATAGTAACATTTGCAACCATAATAGGCACATCCTCACAAATACCGACAGGTATAGCAGTTGATTAGTCAGCCTTTTGCAAAGATATTTCAATAGGTGTCAACTTATTCAAATCAAGTCTATGATATAAAGAGAGAGGCATAAGACTAACACCGTCTCCAAGATCACATAAAGCAGTTTTAACATAGTTTCTTTTAATGGAGCATGGTATAGTTGGTACTCTTGGATTTCTAAGTTTCTTTAGTATTCCACCCTTTAAAGTATAATTAGCAAGCATGGTGGAAATTTCAGCTTCCGGTATCTTTCTCTTATTAGTAACTATATCTTTCATATATTTAGCATAAGGATTCATTTTAAACATATCGGTCAAACGCATACGCAAAAAATAGGTCTAATCATTTCAGCAAAGCGCTCAAAATCCTCATCATCCTTTATTCAAAATCCTCATCATTTCAGCAAAGGCATGGGTTTCTGAACCCATGGTTCTCTTTCTTTACCGTGCTTCCTAGCAACAAAGTCTCTCTTATCATAACATTGATTCTTTGAATGTGGGTTATCAAGATCAACAACAGGTTCAATTTCTACATCGTTATTATTGCTAGGTTGAGCATCAACATGAACATCATCATTAACATTATCACTAGGTTCATGTTCATTAGCAGATTGTGTTTCAGGATCAGAGATAGAAATATCATTAGGATTCTCAGGTGTGTCTACAACAGGTTCACTAGAAGCATGCAAAGTCCTATCATTGTTCTTTCTCTTCCTTTTAGAAGGACTAGGTGCATGTATAGTAGTTCTCTGAGAATCTTGCTCAATCCTCTTAGGGTGGCCCTCAGGATACAGAGGTTCCTGAGTCACTTTACCTCCTCTAGTTGCAACTCTAACAACAAAGTCATTATTCTTATTATTTAATTCATTGAGCAAATCAGTCTGAGCTTTAAGCACTTGCTCTACTTGAGTGGTAACCATAGAAGCATGTTTACTAATAAGTTTAAGTTCACCTTTAACACTAGCCATATAATCACCCAAGTTTTCAATCATATAAGCATTGCATTTCAGTTGTCTACCAAAATAAGCATTAAAATCTTCTTGCTTAACCATAAAGTTATCAAATTCATCCAAACATCAGCTAGCAAACTTAGCAAGAGGGATTTTAGCTTTATCATATCTATAGAGAGAGTTTACCTTGACTACCTGTGTCGGGTTATCGAGACCGTGTGTTTCTTCAATAGGTGATGAATTAAGTCCATGTATTTCTTCAACAGTAGGTAAATTCTTAACATCTTCAGCTTTTATACCTTTTTCTTTCATTGATTTCTTTGCCTCTTGCATATCTTCATGACTGAGAAATAGAATAGCCCTTTTCTTCGGAGTTGGCTTAGGAGTTGGTTCAGGAAGTGTCCAATTATTTTCACTAGTCAACATATTATTCAATAGCAATTCAGCTTGATCAACTGTTCTTTCCCTAAAAACACAACCAGCACAACTATCCAGGTGGTCTCTGAAAGCATCGGTTAGTCCATTATAAAAGATATCAAGTATTTCATTTTTCTTGAGAGGATGATCAGGCAAAGCATTAAGTAATTGGAGAAGCCTCCCCCAAGCTTGTGGGAGACTCTCTTCTTCAATTTGCAAAAAATTATAAATTTCCCTTAAAGCAGCTTGTTTCTAATGAGCGGGGAAATATTTAGCAGAGAAGTAGTAAATCATATCCTGGGGACTACGCACACAACCAGGATCAAGAGAATTAAACCATATCTTAGCATCACCCTTTAATGAGAACGGAAATAATTTAAGGATATAATAGTAGCAAGTTTTCTCAGCATTAGTGAACAGTGTAGCTATATCATTTAATTTAGTAAGATGTGCCACAACAGTTTCAGATTCATAGCCATAGAAAGGATCAGATTCAACCAAAGTAATTATATCAGGATCAACTGAGAAATCATAATCCTTATCAGTACTAAAGATAGGTGAAGTAGCATAGGAAAGATCATATTTCATTCTAGCATTCAAAGATTTTTCTTTTAGCTTAGCTAATAGTTTCTTAAGATCACTTCTATCATTGCAGGAAAGAAAGTCTCTAGCAGTTTCTTCATCCATAACATAACCCTCAGGCACAACAGGCAATTCATATCTAGGGGGAGAATCTTCATCATCACTTTCATGAACATTATCAATTTCAATAATTTCATTCTCTCTAGCCCTAGCAAGTTTTTCATCAAGAATTTAACCAAGTGGCACAGTAGTATCAAGCATAGAAGTAGTTTCATCATAAGTATCATGCATAGCAGAAGTGGCATCATCAATAACATGTGACATATCAAAATTAATAGCAGAAGCAGGTTTAGGTGTCGCAAGTTTACTCAAAACAGAAGGTGAATCAAGTGTAGAGCTAGATGGCAGTTCCTTACCTCCCCTCGTAGTTGAGGGAAAAAACTTGGTTCTTTGATCTTTCAAGTTCTTCATAGTGATCAGCAGATATAAATCCCAAGTGACTCAAATAATAGAGCTATGCTCCCCGGCAACGGCGCCAGAAAATGGTCATGATAACCCACAAGTATAGGGGATCGCAACAGTTTTCGAGGGTAGAGTATTCAACCCAAATTTATTGATTCGACACAAGGGGAGCCAAAGAATATTCTCAAGTATTAGCAGCTGAGTTGTCAATTCAACCACACCTGGAAACTTAATATCTGCAACAAAGTGTTTAGTAGCAAAGTAATATGATAGTAGCGGTAACGGTGGCAAAAGTAACGGTAGCAAAAGTAATATTTTTGGGTTTTGTAGTGATTGTAACAGTAGCAGCGGAAAAGTAAATAAGCAAAGAACAATATATGAAAAGCTCGTAGGCAATGGATCGATGATGGAGAATTATGCCGGATGCGATCGATCATGTAACAGTCATAACATAGGGTGACACAGAACTAGCTCCAGTTCATCAATGTAATGTAGGCATGTATTCCGAATATAGACAAACGTGCTTATGGAAAAGAACTTGCATGACATCTTTTGTCCTACCCTCCCATGGCAGTGGGGTCCTATTGGAAACTAAGGGATATTAAGCTCCTTTTAATAGAGTACCGGACCAAAGCATTAACACATAGTGAATACATGAACTCGTCAAAATACGGTCATCACCGGTAGTGGTCCCGATTATTGTCACTTCGGGGTTAACAGATCATAACACATAATAGGTGACTATAGACTTGCAAGATAGGATCAAGAACTCTCATATATTGATGAAAACATAATAGGTTCAGATCTGAAATCATGGCACTCAGGCCCTAGTGACAAGCATTAAGCATATCAAAGTCATAGCATCATCAATCTCAGAACATAGTGGATACTAGGGATCAAACCCTAACAAAACTAACTTGATTACATGATAAATCTCATCCAACCCATCACCGTCCAGCAAGCCTACGATGGAATTACTCACGCACGGCGGTGAGCATCATGGAATTGGTGATGGAGGAAGGTTGATGATGACGATGGCGACGGATTCCCCTCTCCGGAGCCCCGAACGGACTCTGGATCAGCCCTCCCGAGAGAGATTAGGGCTTGGCGGCGGCTCCATATCGTAAAACGTGATGAATCCTTCTCTCTGATTTTTGTCTCCCCGAACACGAATATATGGAGTTGGAGTTGAGGTCGGTGGAGCGTCAGGGGGCCCATGAGGCAGGGGCGCGCCCAGGGGGAGTAGGCTCGCCCCCATCCTTGTGGACAGGGTGTGGGCCCCCTGACGTGGATTCTTCTTCCAGTATTTTTTATATATTCCAAAAATAATCTCCGTTGATTTTCAGGTCATTCCGAGAACTTTTATTTCTGCACAAAAATAACACCATGGCAATTCTGCTGAAAACAGCGTCAGTCCGGGTTAGTTCCATTCAAATCATGCAAGTTAGAGTCCAAAACAAGGGCAAAAGTGTTTGGAAAAGTAGATACGTTGGACACGTATCAGCGAGCAATCATATCAGAATTGTATTTCAATTGTTTCATAACATTTGCATTGAAGTGATCTTGTTTTCTAATGTAATTTTCAAACTCATAAAGGCATTGGCTAGGGTGCATTTTGTGAGGATTGTCATTATCATTGAACTTCATAAGATAATTTACCTCTACCACCTTAGGCAATGGTGGTGTATTAAGCCCATGTATTTCTTCAATAGGAGGTAAATTTTTAACATCCTCAGCTTTAATACCTTTTTCTTCATAGATTTCTTTGCCTCTTGCATATCTTCAGGACTGAGATATAATATACCCCTCTTCTTTGGAGTGGGCTTAGGCGGTGGTTCAGGAATAGTCCAATCTTCATAATTTTTCAATATGTTATTCAATAATTCTTCACCTTGCCCAATAGTTCGTTCCCTAAAAACACAACCAGCACAACTATCTAGGAAGTCCCTAGAAGCATCAGTTAGTCCACTATAGAAGATATCAAGTATTTCATTTTTCTTAAGAGGATGATCTGGCAAAGCATTAAGTAATTGGCAAAGCCTCCCCCAAGCTTGTGGGAGACTCTCTTCTTTAATTTGCACAAATTAAAATATTTCCTTCAAGGCAGCTTGTTTCTTATGAGCAGGGAAATATTTTTCAGAGAAGTAATAGATCATATCCTGGGGACTACGCACACAACCAGGAGCAAGAGTATTGTACCAAGCTTTAGCATCACCCTTTAATGAGAAATGAAATAAGTTGAGAATGAAATAATAGCGAGTTTTCTCATCATGAGTAAAAAGGATGGCTATGTCATTCAACTTAGTAAGATATGCCACAACAGTTTCAGTTTCATAACCATGGAAAGGATCAGATTCAACCAAAGTAATTAACTCTGGGTCGAAAGAGAATTCATAATCCTTATCATCAATAAGGATAGGTGAAGTAGAAAACTTAGGATCACATTTCATTCTAGCATTCAGAGATTTTTCTTTATACTTGCAGAATAATTTCTCTAGATCATCTCTATCATTGAAAGCAAGAATATCTCTAGTTGTTTCTTCACTCATAACATATCCTTCAGGTACCTTAGGCAATTCATATCTAGGAAGGCTAGTTCTAGTAGGTGTTTCAGGAGATTCAGTTTCAAGCTCATCATCAGATTCCACAACAGCATGTTGTATAACTCTAGCTAATTGTTTATCAAGAAATTCACCAAGTGGCACAACATCATTAAGAAAGGTACTAGCATCATCATAAGCATTATCCAAAGTAGAAGTAGCATCATCAATAACTTGTGACATATCAGAATTAATAGCATGTGTTGGTGTTGCAAGTTTACTTATAACAGGAGGTGAATATAAAGCAGAACTGGATGGCTGGATGGCAGTTCCTTACCTCCCCTCGTCTTTGAGGGAAATATCTTAGTCTTAGCATCCTTTAGATTCTTCATAGTGATAATATGACAATAATCCCAAGTGACTCAAAACATAAAGCTATGCTCCCCGGCAACGGCGCCAGAAAAGGTCTTGATAACCCACAAGTATAGGGGATCGCAACAGTTTTCGAGGGTAGAGTATTCAACCCAAATTTATAGATTCGACACAAGGGAAGACAAAGAACATTTGAAGGTATTTGCAGCCGAGTTGTCAATTCAACCATACCTGGAGATTAATTATCTGCAGCAAAGTGATCAGTAGTAAAGTAGTTTGATAGTTTTGATAGTAGTAGTAGCAGCAGCAATAGTAACAGTAATAGTGATAGCAGTAATTTTGTAGCAAGTGTAACAGTGATGATAGCAGTAGTAACTTTGCAAGAACAATATAAAGTAAATTTGTAGGCACTGGATCAGTGACTTGTTGGATGATATTCATCATGAGACAGTTATAACCTAGGGCGATACGGCACTAGCTCCGGTTCATCGATATAATGTAGGCATGTATTCCGTAAATAGTCATACGTGCTTTATTAAAAGAACTTGCATGACATCTTTTGTCCTACCCTCCCATGGCAGCGGGGTCCATATTGGAAACTAAGGGATATTAAGGCCTCATTTTAATAGAGAAACGGAACAAAGCATTAACACATAGTGAATACATGAACTCCTCAAACTATGGTAATCACCAGAAGAAGTCTCGGTTATTGTCACGCTGGGGTTACCGGATCATAACACGTAGTAGGTGACTATAACTTGCAAGATCGGATCTAGAACATGAATATAATGGTGATAACATAAACGGTTCAGATCTGAAATCATGGCACCCGGGCCCAAAGTGACAAGCATTAAGCATGGCAAAGTCATAGCAACGTCAATCTAAGAACACAGTGGATATTAGGGATCAAGCCCTAACAAAACTAACTCGATTACATGATGAATCTCATCCAACTCCTCACCGACCAAGGAGCCTACCAAGGAGTTACTCACTCCCGGTGGGGAGCATCATGGAATTGGCGATGGAGAAGGGTTGGTGATGACAAAGAATGAAGATCCCCCTCTCCAGAGCCCCAAACGGACTCCAGATCTGCATCCCGAGGAAGAACAGGGCTTGGCGGCGGCTTCGTCTTGTGGATCATGATAATTCTTTCTCCCTGATTTTTCTATCCGAAAATAGGATTTTATAGCATTGGTTTCAGGGTCTGCGGGGCCACCAGGTGGGGAAAACCCACCTGGGCGCGCCAAGAGAGGGGGGCGCGCCCTGGTGGGTTGTGCCCACCTAGGTGCCCCTCTCCGGTAGGTCTTGGCTCCAGAAATTCTTATATATTATATAAAAATTCCTCGCAAAGTTTTGTTCCATTCCGAGAACTTCTATTTCTGCACAAAAACAACACCATGGTAGTTCTGCTGAAAACAGCGTTAGTCCGGGGTTAGTTTCATTCAAATCATGCAAATTAGAGTCCAAAACAAGAGGAAAAGCGTTAGGAAAAGTAGATACGTTGGAGACGTATCAGCCGCCACCCTGAACCCTAAGACAGATAGTGGGGTACCTCTCCGACGAGCCCCCCTCCCCGCTGCGGCTGGTTCTTCGTTAACTCCGGCGAGCCCCCCACCCCTTGAAAATCTACTGACCCAAAAGTTGATTCAGTCGACTAAAGTGTAGCCAGCATCACAAGCGAGAGCGATAGCAAGAGCAGCAGCGCGAGCAAGAGCAAGAGCAATAGCAAGAGCAGACCAGGTAGGGGACCGAGAGCTAGAGCAGAGTAGCAGCGCGAGCGAGAGCTAAAGCAGCATCAGCTCCTACTAATGTGGACGTCGCCACCGAGGGAGCGACGCCGTGGAGGAAGTGGCCTGCGACGCCGCCGTGGATGGAGTCGCACAATGTCGGCTCGGGACCGAGCGCCGGGAGCACCGTCAGATCGAATCAAGAAGAAAATGCTGCGATTAGTGTACAATCTCTTTAGTGGTGCCGGTTAGGCCTCAGCTTCATCCGAGGAAATGGTGATGATGATGCTCTTCCGGTGGTGCTGGTGAAGATGGGGGTGTGGGAATGGAGGTGGCGCGAAAGACGAGGCGAATGTCGGGGCAGCTCCTTGGAGGTGGAGGACGGGGTGGCTGAACCGGCGGGACAACGAGATCGATGATAGATCCTCATCCGATACGGTGGATGAGGGACGTCAAGGTGTTGCTGTGGATGACGTCGTCGGGGAAGAGGCTCCGGTTGGGTGGCGGACGGAGGAGGGTGTGGGGCTTCGCGGGTTTTCGCGGCCTTGGTGTACGAATGGGTGGGCGGATGGGATGGGAGTGGGGAACCATGGCTTAGGGGCGCGCTTGTCCGAAATGTGTGGTATGTTACAAAAGTACCTCCACCGAGTTGAGCTAGGCGGTTCTTTCGGTTCAGGGCTATCACGGGCATTTCGCGTGTCGAGATTTTGCAGGCGGTGGGAGTTTTCACGCGCATTGTAAGCAAGGTGCGGGTTGAGATGGAGGGAGTTTTCGGAGCACAACGAGACAAAGATATATCTTCAATATTTTGGGGGTAACAAGGCGCGGGTTGAAGAGGCGGGAGTTTCGTAGCACGATAGACAAAGATGCTAGCTTGAAATTTCGGCATAACAAGGGCGGCTTGAAATTTCGGGAGAATAAGCTTAACATGTACCTAAAAAAAAGACAATTCACACCTCATCACTAGAGAGAGCCATGTCCCATTTTACTATATTAATAGAAATGCATTCAAATACAACAAAAAAACTAAAAAAATCGGGACAACAAACATAACGTGTACAATACCAAAACAATTTGCACTTCCCTCAACAATAAAAAAAATAATGTGTGTTGTCTAGCACATGGACTAAATTTGAGTACATTTTCCCTGTTTGAATGGGACTGTACTCGGGTTAGTTATACAACCATCTAAATATTATCTTCACAACACATGACATGAATATAGGAGAAGTTAATTCCTATATAAATACGAACTACATGTACATACGATCTCAAATTCAAATATATGTATCCATTTTATGTTGAATTCAAATCATAGTACATGTATGACCTAGCTAGATGTTCGGAATCTAAACCATGTATGATACTACGTACAATGTGTCTAACACACACAAACACCATTTAGACTAGTAAGATACATGTGCATTGCACGCATTAGATTTGGCAACCAAATTATGAATAAATACCAAATTATAGCATGTAAGCTTTGAGTCATATATGCATGATGTAGATGTTCGTTTAATTCTTATAGTTCATTTCATTCAAAATCATCTAGTCTTTATAAGAAAGCTAATCTATTTTAAGATTCATGGAATGGTGCATTGTAAAGCATAAAGTAAAAACAAATAATGGCAAATCATGTAGAAAAAAATATTTGGGCAATTATGATATGGAAGATTTTAGAACAAAGAAGAAGTGCTTGTGTTTTGAGGTTTCTGCATTATGCTTAAGTTCAACCATCGACTCTTCTAGATTGTACATCTGGCAAAATCTGGTGGAATCTAGATGATATCCAATGGCCAGTAGTGCTGAAATTTTCCATCTCTGCACCATCGGATTGGCTTCATCCAACAACCATCTTTCAAAGTTAAAGTTATCCGCACACTATATAAAAAATATAAAATATAATATATAGGGGTATAGATATAGATATGTGATGCAAAAGCCACCCATCATCTCCAATTAGAATAGTGTGCCCATGCACGGATGCAATGTGGCCAAACGATGTCTGCCATCGATATCTCAAATTCAAATCAGTTTGACCTTGTTCAATGTGTATACAGTACAACATGCTCGTTTCCAAACCACACCGCACATATCTCAGTTATATTCATGCATGCATGGGTTTCAAACATCATGATCTCTTATTCAAATATTTGAATTCAACTTCACATTGATTATGACCTCACCTAGTCTTTTACACCCACATAGTCGTCTACTCTTTATAATTGTACCACTAACTTTCTCTCGTGCATGCATGCACACACACTACCAGTCGGCATTATCCATCGCACACATGCAATCTTTTTCTTCAGGTCGGTCTCCCATGCATGCACACACACACACCTCCCCCTCTCCATCATATTGGGCATTCTTTATCTCTCACGTGCATGCGCAACGATCGATGTTCCTCTATGTGTGTGTATATATAGCTAGGTCTTTCCCAGTTTTCCACACAAACTGATCACTATATATCTAGTGAGGTCTCACCCTCTTTCCCAAATCCACATCGATCAATCTATACCTCTCTATATAGGATTACATAGCTAATATGCCCACATTAATTATATATCCAACATCCCCCTCTCATCAACCATGCCTTCCGCTTCATCTCTCCGACGCGCGCACAGTGGCGGAGACAGGGGTAGGAAGGGCCCTGCGCCCCCTAACATCACTATATATCGAGGCTAATATGAATGTGATCATTAGACAATTGCTAGTAAAATGGTTTAAGTTGATGAATTGGCCCTCCTTGTAAAGGATTAGCAATGCTTGGCCCCCTAGCTACATTTATTTTTCATGGCTCTACCACTGTGCGCAACAGCACACGTTCTCGCCCCTGTCTTTAAATATCGATCTCGCACTTGTAAACTCCTTCATAGTCTCCCTCCACTTGGCCCCTCGCACCATCTTCTAGCCCCCACCGGATTTTGCCACATGTACAATCTAGAAGACTCCATGGTTGAACTTAAGCATAATGCACAAACCTCAAAACACAAGTGCGTCTCCTTTGTTCTAGAATCTTCCGTATCATAACTTCCCAAACCTTTTTTCTAGTTGAATTGCCACTATTTGTTTTTACTTTATGCTTTACAATGCAAAATTCCATGAATCATAAAATAGATTAAGGGCTTCTTTGAGTCAAAGGATTCTCAAAGGAATTTTGGAGGATTCTAATCCTTAGGAATTTTTCCTATCTTGGTTGTTTGATTCGTAGGATTGTAAACCATAGGAATTTTTCCATAGGATTCATTTGCACTAGATTTCATAGGAAATATCCCATCCACTCAATCCTCTTTGAAAGAATCCTGCGTTTTTTTCTATGCACAATCAAACACTCGTACAATCCTGTAGGATTCAAGACGACATTCCACTCTAATCCCATGTTTTTCCTATTCCCACGTTTTGGAAATCCTACGAATCAAAGAGGCCCTAGATTTTTTATAAAGAATAATTGATTTTTAATGAGATGAACTATAAGAATTAAACGAACGTCTACATCAGGCATATATGACTCAAAGCTTACATGCTATAGTGTGGTATTTATTCATAATTTGGTTGCCATATCTGATGCGTGCAATGCATGTGTACCTTACTAGTTACTAGTACTTCGAGTATGTGCAAAACACGTAAATTAGAATTCCAATGGCACGCTACATAGTGTCTTTCTTACAGTTCATGAAGCCACGTGGCACATGTGGAGGCGTTGTCGCGACCTCCTTATGTGGATTGATCACAGTGACATGTTGTTGGTTCCAGAAGAATGTACTCATCCTCTCTAAGGCACACTGGCGGTACATACATGAAGCGAAGAGGTGCACGCACGCCACGCACACACTCATTCCCTTGCACGCACACGCGGGTACACGGGGGGATGCATTTTTGTACGAAGATCGACCCCATGTGATAATTTGACACGTGTAAAGTCCTTCACTTCATTGATGGTTAATTAATACAGCACATGCAAATTGAGTGGACGTGAGGGAGGAAGAAAGACCTTACTACTCCACTGCGTGCATGCGAGTAGTTAAATCATGGGTCGCTACTTCCATTGGTCTCCTTCGTATTTTGTGCAAATTTTTGACCATATTTTTAAGTAACATAATATTTATGCATGTCATAAAAAGTGGCACAAAAAAAGGGGGCCAATAAACCAGGACACAGGCAACATGATCAATTTTTGCCAGGGCTACTGTTGGTGGACTTTGTACTTAATTATGGATGGAGTGGAGTAGTACTATCTTTATCTTAGCCTAGTAGGGCTCTCCCAGCGCCTAGGCTCGCCTCCCCGCTTCGCCCACCGGATCCCGCCATGGAGGATCCCGCCATGGATAATCCCTTAGATCCCAGGATCCCGCGGGCTGCCCTCTCGCTGCGGCCCGCAGCACTGCCGCCTTTGAGAGAAACCCACATGTGTTTTAGAGGGGATCCATTGCTCTGGAATCATAGATCGGTGGCGCCGGAGGACATGCCAGGGCTACGTTTCAGGTGGTGGGCAGCAAGGGCAAATTGGATCGAGGAAGCGTCGCATCGATTGGAGAGAAGTTCCAAGGAGCTGCGCCTGGTGCAACACAAGGCGGAGGCGCAAGTCAATCTCAGGGGAGAGATGCCGAGGGATGTCAGCATCTGGCAGCGTCACGTTGATTTCGAGCTAGGGCTAATGGCAGAGATCATATTCATGGAGTCGACTGCAGAGGAAAGAACACGCATGCCTGTGCAATGGCGTTAGCAGCCGGTGCAACTATTCAAATGGGTGGTAGGAGAAGCTAAATCCCTGGACCAGTTGCGGCGGCGCCGCTGGGCATGCATCATAGACGAGGTGAGCTACCCTCCTTCCCCGCCAACGATGCACTGACCTAGTCGGTTGCTGCTGCAGTGAACTTGCAACGCTATGTTGGTTTGTAACCTTGACAATCACTCCATCTATATGTACTTATTGTATTCCTGTGAAAATACTTGGTCGTTCGGAAAAGGATGGTAATTGATTTATCACAAGTTTTAGAATGCTTGGTCGTGACAATCAACGGAAGCCACAACCAGAAGTCTCCATCGCGTAATACTTTACGGTCGGTCGCACCAACAGACGGTCGGTCGGACCAGCGTCTCACCAAAGGGACATGATACATCTCCAACGTATCTATAATTTTTGATTGTTCCATGCTATTATATTATCTGTTTTGAATGTTAATGGGCTTTATTTTACACTTTTATATTATTTGTGGGACTAACCTATTAATCCAAGGCCCAGTGCAAATTGCTGTTTTTTTGCCTATTTCAGTGTTTCACAGAAAAGGAATATCAAACGGAATCCAAACGGAATGAAACCTTCGGGAACATGATTTTTGGAACAAACATGATCTAGAGGACTTGGAGTGGATGTCAAGAAACAAATGAGGAGTCCATGAGGCAGGGGGCGCGCCTACCCCCTGGGCGTGCCCTCCCCCTCGTGGGCCCCTCGTGGCTCAACTGACATACTTCTTCCTCCTATATATATACTCATATACCCTGAAAACAACCAGGAGCACCATGAAACCCTATTTCCACTGCCACAACCTTCTGTACACAAGAGATCCCATCTTGGGGCCTTTTTCGGAGCTCCGCCGGAAGGGGCAACGATCACGGAGGGCCTCTACATCAACTCCATGGCCCCTCCGATGATGTGTGAGTAGTTTACTTCAGACCTTCGGGTCCATAGTTATTAGCTAGATGGCTTCTTATCTCTCTTTGGATCTCAATACAAAGTTCTCCTCGATCTTCTTAGAGATTATTCGATGTAACTCTTTTTGCGGTGTGTTTGTCGAGATCCAATGAATTGTGGGTTTATGATCAAGTCTATCTATGAACAATATTTGATTCTTCTCTGAAATCTTTTATGTATGATTGGTTATCTTTGAAAGTCTCTTCGAATTATTAGTTTGGTTTGGCCTACTAGATTGATCTTTCTTGCAATGGCAGAAGTGCTTAGGTTTGGGTTCAATCTTGCTGTGCTCGATCCCAGTGACAGAAAGGGAAACGACACATATTGAGGATAAAAAGATGGGGTTTATATCATATTTCTTGAGTTTATCCCTATACATCATGTCATCTTACCTAATGTGTTACTCTGTTCTTATGAACTTAGTACTCTAGATGCATGCTGGATAGCGGTCGATGTGTGGAGTAATAGTAGTAGATGCAGGCAGGAGTCGGTCTACTTATCACGGACGTGATGCCTATATACATGATCATGCCTAGCTGTTCTCATAATTACTCACTTTTCTATAAATTGCTCGATAGTAATTTGTTCACCCACCGTAATACTTACGCTATCTTGAGAGAAGACACTAGTGAAACCTATGGCCCCGGGTCTATTTTCCATCATATAAGTTTCCAATCTATTTTATTTTGCAATCTTTACTTTCAATCAATATCATAAAAATACCAAAAATATTTATCTTATTATTAGTATCTCTATCAGATCTCACTCTCGTAAGTGACCGTGAAGGGCTTGACAACCCCCTTTATCCCGTTGGTTGCGAGGTTCTTATTTGTTTGTGTAGGTACGAGGGACTTGCGTGTGGCCTCCTACTGGATTGATACCTTGGTTCTCAAAAACTGAGGGAAATACTTACGCTACTTTGCTGCATCACCCTTTCCTCTACAAGGGAAAACCAACGCAGTGCTCAAGAGGTAGCACGACATGCATCGGCTTGGTCTAACATGTACGACCAGTTACATCACTGACTTGTGCGACCGCATTTGAGCAGTGTAGTACTCTCTATCTTAGTTTACAAGTCTTGCACGTGTACCTAGGTCATTAATTTGACCAACTTAATAAGAGGCATACATTATGAAAAATATATCATTAAAAAATTCAAATATTCTATTTTTAATGATATATTTTTTATGTTAAACAATTTATTTTATATAAGTTACATTGATGACCTAGATACACATGCAAGCCTTGTAAACTGAGATGGAGGGAGTACTTGAAATTTATGTTCCACTAAACTCATCGGTAACCGTTTCGGGCCTCGAAGCCAAAACCATCAATTAATCTTTACCTTGTTCCCATCACATTCCAAAGTACTAGTGCTATAATTAAGTGCAAGCCTGCTTACACCTACTAGTATGTACCAAACCTGAACGTGTTCCCACTATGCAGGTTTTAGTACTAGTGCTAGTACTTAGGATATAAAAAGGGGAACTACCTAACCGAAAATTACTCTACCTTCCTCCTCATAAGTCCTTCTTCTTCGTCCATCCTTGCTTCTGAAGCGAGCAAGACATCCTTTGAACGTCGTGAAAGAACGGGTGTAGATGACGTCGAACTCATCGCTGTTGATGGTTATAACCTTGTAATCACCGCTGATCATGGAGATTTGGGATACCATGGATTTGGGAGGAGGGTTAGGATTAGTGGAACTGCCGTAATGTGAAAGGACGGGGCGACTAGGAGCGAACTGTCGTAATGTTAAAGGACGTCCGTGGGACGAGTAGGAGTGAACTGCCAGCGGTTTTTTGATTGTAAAAATGCAGAGTGGGGCGTGCGAACGGCAGGGTAGTGGCTTGCCTGGTGTATAAATGGATTCATGCACAGTACTATGGGGGCTCAATTAGATGTCATGTCTACTCGACGCCCAATTAAATGGCTTTTGATGTCATGTCAAGCGTCGGGAAAATTACAGGTGATACGAAGCTTTCCATTCTCCCATGATACAGGCTTCCGAGAGCCCTTGGATCTGAGATCGAATGGTTGCATGGCGTGATTCTAGACCTATGGGTGAATATCCTATCCTGGAGGGTTATTCTGCAAATTTTCAGCAACTTCACATGCGACTGTTCGATCTCAGATCCAAGGGCTGCCAGCAGCCCTTATCATGGTCGCGCCTACCACGACCGCTGCCTCGCTCGCGCCCTTGGAGATATAACACGGGGTGTTAGGCTATCTGATGTTGGCATGTCATACATAGTCATCACTTAGTCACTCATACAACAAGGTTAGCTATAAGGTTGGCTATAAGAGTATTTTTTTACTTCTCTCTATCTCTTTCTTCGTAGTATTTATTGCATTTGCCAAGGAGTGACCTCTTCCAATGAAATGGTGCTTAGATGAGGTGCTAAGGGCATTAAATGGCTTAGCAACTCAAGTCCCCAATGCATAGGTGCTTAGTTTTTTTGCTAAGTTTGCTTCATTTAATTAGCTATAGACTCAAAATTGTCTTTTCACCTAGGTACACGCGCTTAGCACCGTTTCTTCCTGGGGTCACCAAACTAGTCTCTCTCTTCTTAATTAGCCACATCAGACTTTATGCCTATGTGGTAGGCTTAGCACCTGTACGAGCAAGTACAATAGTGGGCTATAAGCATGCTTACATGGCATTTTGCATATGTGGAGGAAAGAGGCAAGGAAAAAGTGGAGGAGTGGGCTCTCATGCAAGAGCCAGCCTCTACATGGCGGAGCATTGGGAGAGGCACCTCTATACCATGGAGGTGGTCAGGAATCAGGAGACTCACGCCGGTCGTAGCGCCGCAGTTAAAATGATAATGGCAAGTCAAATCATGGGGCCCCACCTGTCCAGCAGTAACTCGCTGTCAAGCCACACAACCCTATGTTTGCAGCAGCCTACTCCCTCATCTTCCCGCGTCTCTGTCGAACCGACTAGGCGGAACTGCCCCGCCTACCGCGCGGGAAAAGCCCCGCCCTCGACTTTTAAATAGTACAGTATACTAATTTTGTATCCATGGATTGCGCCATGGAGCAAAGCCTCAAGAAAACGGCAGTACACATGTACGGAGTATACAACACGCCTGTCGCGTTCGAATCGCACCCCAGACGGTCGGTTGGTCTGGCACAACGCTCTCCAAATGGAACACACATCATATTGCGTTTGCACACACAGGAGGGACCGCAATTGAGAACCGACCATAGGCACACACCCCGGCCCCGCAAGTTGGGTTAGTTAATTGAAGAGAGAGACGCGCGATAGTACTAGAGAAGTGTTGTACAGACGTTGGTGCCTGGACGATCCCTGCATGACACGGAAGATCAGTTCGTCCATGCATGTGACCAGACACCAGCAGACACGCCTGGATTGGCTATCGTCTACATATCGTGCAGGCTGTGTTGTACATGGCTGTAGTTCTGAAGAGAAATCTAAAAAGAAGTTTCTTGTCATCTCACAATATTAGGTGTCATGTGCTTCGGATCACTGCGAGGGTTAAATAGCGACAACTGAGTTCCTCCAAGGCGCTGGTCATTGGGGGCACATGCACGAAGACTACTCGGCTGCCATCTAGGTCAAGCCGACTATGTTAATTAGAACATCTATCGATGTAATCCCTTTCTACAAGTTTATCTTTAATTTGAGCTTTGATCCTCGTCTAGTTTGTCCGTCGTGATCATGTTGTCTCCTTTGGATAGTGAGGTTATGGTTTCTTGTCATGTGGCATTTTTCGTGTTATATGTTATAATCTGGTGCTTCAGATCAAAATGATGACAACTGCGCCTCCGGGGCACGTGCATGAAGACTTATCGACAGTCATTGACGAGCTCAAGCCGGCTCCGGTAGACAAAAGAAAACTAGTACTCCACTATATAGGAAGGATCCTCCGCCCTTGCTTGCTAGTGTTGCTCTCTTCACACTATCTCGTCCTCTCTAGATCTAAACACGACAGTGGTGGCCACACACTCTCTCTGCTCACCGCTGGTCACAGATCCAGCCGAATCCTCTCCGCCGAGGAAGGTGAGAAGGTGCAACATTCACGCGGTTGTCCTCGGCGATGGCACTTACCCACTGCCGGTGCTCCCATCAACATGCTTTGCCATTCTCTCTCAAGCACCGCTGGCTAGGGAGGGCCTCTGACCCCTTCTTCATCGCTGTCGTAGTGTGAGCAGATCCGGCCTCCTGCTGCCCACCTAGCGACATCCCGGTGACCCTCGGGTATAACTTCCTTCGAAACCGGCCTTGCTCTACTTCCCGAGCTCCTGACGTCGCAGAATTTGTATCTTTTACTATTTCTCAGGCCCCCTCGTAGATATGATCAATCGACTGTTCGAAAGCCACCTAAATTTTTACTGTTAAGAGGCAAAACTAGTTCATGCACTCGAATCTAGTACTACTTGGTTCAAACAAGGAAGAAAGGGGGTGGGGTGGGGGAGATTAGTTACCTGAATCTAGGACTTGGTCGAAAGAGAAAATAATGGGGGCGAAAAGTAGCAGAGACTGGCTATCCAATTGGTCGCTTGGTCTAATAGGGAAATAAAGGGAAACACAATACAAAATCAATATAAACATGATCTATTGGTTGAAAAAGGAAAGAAAGTGTGGACTGGGGGACAAGTCAACAGAGTAAGTCCAGCACTAGATTTTCTAGCCTCACACAGTATAAGGTGGCTATACCGAACAAAAATTGGACCAACCCAGATATCCTGTCCTGATGTTTGTTGCCCCGAGCTACTCTTATGAAATGCCACTGGTAAAATGTAGTAGTCACACTGTTAAAAGTAAGGACACATTAAACCAATGTTGTTTTCAATCTAATGCCTTCAGTAATATGAATCAATGGCACTTTTTTCATATCCTGCTAGATTTCCCATTAAGATAAGTTGCTTCTTTTCATTAGAAATGCAACTGTCCTGGTCAGCCTACTCTCCTGTGCCCAAATACCAACTCTGTAGTAGCTGTTAATGTAATGTTGCTGGTAAAATGAAGCAATGGCACCATTAAAGTAATGCCATATTTAACGGTTGTCATAGTTAATCATAATTCCCACACTAATATCTAGAAATGCTGCTGCTTTAGAAATTGCTACTGTCCTTGTAGGATTGCCATTCAGATAAGGAACATGCTTCTTTTCATTTGATGTATGTTTCATCACTTGTTAGTCACCCTCTTTTCCACCTTTTTTGTGCAAACAGAGATACACATTTCACGATTGATCTTAGTTGAACTGCACAAATGATATCCAAATTATAGTTGAACATTCGAGGAGCTTCACAACCAACCGTGATGTTTCTCAATTCTATTGCAAATAATGAAGAAGAAGCTCTGTGGGTTTCGTTTTCTGATGGAAATGGAACCGGGGCTGGAACCCTTTTCTTAAAAAAATGAAGAAGAAGCTGCTAGCTCATGGGACATTGCTTCACTTTAGGTGAACTGCACCAAAAGGTCCCATGAATTGAATCATTCATGTTGGTGACTGGTGTCATCCCTTCTACGATGGTGTTGACTGCAGATATGGTTCCCATCACGAGGTATGTTCCTTTTTGGTCTGACCATTTGCCAAAGATCCTACATGTTGAGTCTGCTCTTGTGCTACTGTTTTGGCACTGTCATGATAAAGCATTAATGTTATTATTTTGCACCTTAATCTAGTGGCACTATTAATTTGAGGCAATGTTTTGGCACTGCTAGTGCCACTGATTTATATATATATATATATATATATATATATATCGAAAGAGGCGGTTCCCTCCGATTTCATTAAAGAAACCCAACCATAGAGAACCATTATCCGACAACATCTCAGTGTAAACGGGCAGTTATGCAACTACTATTAGAACGAACTAAGTACTAGCAGGAGACAAGTTCGCCACATAAGTGATACGTCCATTTTGCATCATGCTTTTATATCGATATTTATTGCATTATGGGCTATTATTACACATTGTGTCACAATACTTATGCCTATTCTCTCTTATTTTACAATATTAACATAAAAAGGGAGAATGCCTGCAGCTGGGATTCTGGGCTGGAAAAGGAGCAAATATTAGAGACCTATTCTGCACAGCTCCAAAAGTCCTGAAACTTCATGGAAGTCATTTTCAGAATATATAAAAAATACTGAGCGCAAGAAGTTCCAGAGGGGGGCACACCCTAGATACGAGGGGGCCCTACACCCTTGGGCGTGCCCCCTACCTCGTGGGCCCCCTGGTGGCCCTCCGATGCCCATTTTCTACTATATGGAGTCCTTCGTTGAGGAAAAAATCATAAGCAAGCTTTCGGGACGAGACTCTGCCGCCACGAGGCGGAACCTTGGCAGAACCAATCTAGGGCTCTGGCGGAGCTGTTCTACCAGGGAAACTTCCCTCCGGGAGGGGGAAATCATCACCATCGTCATCACCAATGATCCTATCATCGGAAGGGGGTCAATCTCCATCAACATCTTCACTAGCACCATCTCCTCTCAAACCCTATTTCATCTCTTGTATCCAATTCTTGTCTTCAAGTCTGGGATTGGTACCTATGGGTTGCTAGTAGTGTTCATTACTCATTGTAGTTGATGCTAGTTGGTTTATTTGGTGGAAGATCATATGTTCAGATCCTATATGCATATTAATACCCCTCTGATTATGAACATGAATATGCTTTGTGAGTAGTTACATTTGTTCTTGAGGACATGGGAGAAGTCTTGCTATTAGCAGTCATGTGAATTGGGTATTCGTTCGACATTTTGATGAGATGTATGTTATCTCTCCTCTAGTGGTGTTATGTGAATGTCGACTACATGACACTTCACCATTATTTGGGCCTAGAGGAAGGCATTGGAAAGTAATAAGTATATGATGGGTTGCTAGAGTGACAGAAGCTTAAACCCTAGTTTATGCATTGCTTCGTAAGGGGCAGATTTGGATCCATATGATTCATGCTATGGTTAGGTTTACCTTAATACTTTTGTTGTAGTTGTGGATGCTTGCAATAGAGGTTAATCATAAGTGGGATGTTTGTCCAAGTAAGGGAAGAACCCAAGCACTGGTCCACCCACATACCAAATTATCAAAGTACCGAACGCGAATCATATGAACGTGATGACAACAACTTGACGATAATTCCCATGTGTCCTCGGGAGCGCTTTCTTCTATATAAGAGTTTGTCCAGGCTTGTCCTTTGGTACAAAAAGGATTGGGCCATCTTGCTGGACTTTATTTACCTTTGTTACTTTTTGCTCGTTACGAATTATCTTATCACAAAACTATCTGTTACCTATAATTTCAATGCTTGCAGAGAATAGCTTGCTGAAAACCGCTTATCATTTCCTTCTGCTCCTCGTTGGGTTCGACACTCTTACTTATCAGAAGGACTACGATAGATCCCCTATACTTGTGGGTCATCAAGACTCTTTTCTGGCCGTTGCCGGGGAGTGAAGCGCCTTTGGTAGGTGGAATTTGGTAAGGAAAAATTTATATAGTGTGCTGAAATTTACTGTCACTTCTTACTATGGAAAATAATCCTCTGAGGGGTTTGTTCGAGGTATCTTCACCCTGACCAGTAGAGCAAAGAGTTGCTCCCCAACCTACTGAAACTATTAAACCCACTGAAAATGAAAATGTCTACTTTGAAATTCCTTCGGGTATGATAGAAAAACTGCTAGCTAATCCTTTTTCAGGAGATGGAACATTACATCCTGATGAGCACTTAATATATGTGGATGAAGTTTGTGGATTATTTAAGCTTGCAGGTATTGCCCATGATGTTATCAAGAAGAAGGTATTCCCTTTATCTTTGGAGGGAGACACATTGACATGGTATAGGCTATGTGATGATATGAGATCATAGAACTACAAACGATTGAAATTGGAATTTCATCAGAAGTTTTATCCTATGCATCTTGTTCATCGTGATCATAATTATATATATAATTTTTAGCCTCACGAAGGAGAAAGCATCGCTCAAGCTTGGGGAAGGCTCAAATCAATTCATGCCCCAATCATGAGCTCTCAAGAGAAATGATTATCCAAAAAATTTATGCTCGGCTTTCTGATAACAATCGCACCATGCTCGATACTTCTTGTGCTGGCTCTTTTATGATGAAGACTATTGAATTCAAATGGGATTTATTGAAAAGAATTAAACGCAACTCTGAAGATTGGGATCTCGACGAAGATAAGAAGTCAGGTATGACACCTATGTTTGATTGTGTTAAATCTTTTATAGATACTGATGTTTTCCATAAATTTAGCAATAAATATGGACTTGACTCTGAGATAGTAGCTTCTTTCTGTGAATCTTTTGCTACTCATGTTGACCTCCCTAAGGAGAAGTGGTTTAAATATCATCCCCTATCGAAGTAAAAGTAGTTGCACCTATTAAAGTTGAAGAAAAGACTGTCACTTATAATGATCCTATTATTCCTACTGCTTATGTTGAGAAACCACCTTTTCCTGTTAGGATAAAAGATCATGCTAAAGCTTCAACTGTGGTTCGTAAAAGCAATATTAGAACCTATACACCTCCTGAGCAAGTTAAAGTTGAACCTAATATTGATATTGTTAAGGATCTCTTGGCTGATAATATTGATGAGCATGTTATTAATTTCTGTGATGAAACTGCTAGAATTGCTAAACCTTGTGCTAAAGATAAACATAGACCCATGGTAGGCATGCCTGTTATTTTTGTTAAAATAGGAGATCATTGTTATCATGGCTTGTGTGATATGGGTGCTAGTGCTAGTGCAATACCTATTGACCTATACAAAGAAATTATGCATGATATTGCACCTGCTAAGTTAGAATAAATTGATGTCACCATTAAACTTGCCAATAGAGATACTATTTCACCAATGGGAATTGTTAGAGATGTTGAAGTATTGTATGGGAAAACTAAATATACTGCTGATTTTCTTGTTCTTGGTTCCCCACAAGATAGCTTTTGTCCCATTATATTTGGTAGACCCTTCTTGAACACAATTAATGCTAGGATAGACTGCAAAAAGGATGTTATTACTATTGGTTTAGGTGATATGTCTCATGAGTTCAACTTTTCTAAATTTCGTAGACAACACCGTGAAGAGGAATTGCCTAGTAAAGATGAAATTATTGGTCTTGCTTCTATTGCCGTACCTCATAGTGATCCTTTATAACAATATTTGCTAGACCATCAAAATGATATGTTTATGAGTGAAAGAAGGGAAATAGATGAGGTGTGCTTTAAACAGGGACCTATTCTGAAACATAACTTGCCTGTTGAAATCTTAGGGGATCCTCCTCCACCCAAGGGTGATCCCGTGTTTGAGCATAAACCATTGCCTGATACTCTTAAATATGCTTATCTTGATGAAAAGAAGATATATCATGTTATTATTAGTGCTAAACTTTCAGAGAAGGAGGAAGAAAAATTATTGAAAACTCTGAAGAAGCACCGTGCTGCTATTGGATATACTCTTGATGATCTTAAGGGCATTAGTCCCACTCTATGTCAACACAAAATAAATTTGGAAAAAGATGCCAAACCAGTTATTGATCACCAACGACGACTAAATCCTAAGATGAAAGAAGTGGTAAGAAAAGAAATACTAAAGCTCCTTGAGGCAGGTATAGTTTATCCCGTTGCTGATAGTCAGTGGGTAAGTCCTATTCATTGTGTTCCTAAAAAGGGAGGTATTACTGTCGTTCCTAATGATAAAGATGAATTGATTCTGCAAAGAATTATTACAGGTTATAGGATGGTAATTGATTTCCGCAAATTAAATAAGGCTACTAAAAAAGATCATTACCCCTTACCTTTCATTGATCAAATTCTAGAAAGATTATCCAAGCATACACATTTTTGCTTTCTAGATTGTTATTCTGGTTTCTCTCAAATACCTGTGTCAGCCGATGATCAATCTAAGACCACTTTTACTTGCCCTTTCGGTACTTTTGCTTATAGACATATGCCTTTTGGTTTATGTAATGCACCTGCTACCTTTCAAAGATGCATGATGGCTATATTTTCTGATTTTTGTGAAAAGATATGTGAGGTATTCATGGATGATTTCTCCGTTTATGGATCCTCTTTTGATGATTGCATAAGCAACCTTGATCGAGTTTTGCAGAGATGTGAAGAAACTAACCTTGTCTTGAATTGGGAGAAATGCCACTTTATGGTTAATGAAGGTATTGTCTTGGGGGACAAAATTTCTGAAAGAGGCATTGAAGTCGATAAAGCTAAAGTTGATGCTATTGAAAAGATGCCTTGTCCCAAGGACATCAAAGGTATAAGAAGTTTCCTTGGTCATGCCAGTTTTTATAGGAGGTTCATTAAAGACTTCTCAAAAATTTCTCGGCCTCTGACTAATTTATTACAGAAAGATATACCGTTCGTCTTTGATGATGATTGTGTAGAAGCATTTGAAATACTTAAGAAAGCATTGATCTCTGCACCTATTGTTCAGCCACGTGATTGGAATTTACCTTTTGAAATTATGTGTGATGCTAGTGATTATGCTGTAGGTGTTGTTCTAGGGCAAAGAATTGATAAGAAATTAAATGTTATTCAATATGCTAGTAAAACTCTATACAATGCCCAGAGAAATTATGCTACAACTGAAAAAGAATTCGCCCTATAGTGAGTCGTATTACAATTCACTGGCCGTCGTTTTACAACGTCGTGACTGGGAAAACCCTGGCGTTACCCAACTTAATCGCCTTGCAGCACATCCCCCTTTCGCCAGCTGGCGTAATCCTCCTACAAGAATTTGATCTGCATATTATTGATAGAAAGGGAGCTGAGAACGCCGTTGCAGACAACTTGTCTAGGTTAGAAAATGTTCTTGATGACCCACTACCTATTGATGATAGCTTTCCTGATGAACAATTAAATGTCATAAATGCTTCTCACACTGCTCCATGGTATCACTACAAAAAAATACAATTTTGTGATGATACGTGTTTGTCACAGTAGGTCGCGTTTTCTGTCATGCATGTACATCCATGACAAATTTATGACAGAATCAAGATAGTCATACCCGTGCTGTCGTAGAAGTGTTCCATGACATTGCCAAAATTATCATCACAAAAGTGTCCACTTCCATGACGATAAATCGCGCATCACAGAAGTGCTTTCGTCAAGGGTGACCGACACATGGCATCCACCGTAACGGAACGCTGTTAAGCTATCGGGTCCGGTTTTGGATCCGATAACCCGTTAACAGCCCCGGCCAATGGGAAATTTCCACGTGTAAAATTCTTATTGGCTGGAAGAAACACATGTCAGCTTGTCAGTGGGTCAGATAGGCGCCTATGATATGTGGACACGTGCCACGGCCCACCACTGGCCCATTTAGCTTACAAAGCCGGCCCGTTTGACTTGGTCAAAAGTTAACGGGCTGACCCATGAAAAGCCTGTTAACGGTCTCTTTGCAAATAGCCCATTTTACGGCCCGTTAACTCACGACCCATTAGGCCCTAAAGGAAATCGGCCCAACAACATCATGTGGGCCGTCGAATATAACACCAGCCCATTTCACTTTCAGCCCATGTATGGCCCACGACGTCTTTTCGCCCATATGAGGCCTTCGTATCTTTCGGCCCTTTACAGGCCCACGGTGACTCTAGCCCATAATGAACAGTAATTTTCTTTATACCCGTTAACGGCCCGTGATTTACATGGGCCGTTTCCAGCCCGTGTTAGCTTTCGGCCTCTTGATGGCCCATACGTTCTTGGGCTCCTTTTCGGCCCTCGATTACTTCCGGCCCGTTACTGGCATATTCCCCTAAAGGGCCAAATTCGGCCCATGGCAAGAGTCGGCCCGTTACTAGGTTGTTCCCCTAATGGGCCAAATTCGGCCCATGGCAAGAGTCAGCCCGTTTCTGGCCTGTTACCCTAATGGGCCAAATTCGGCCCATGGCAAGAGTCGGCCCATTTCTGGCCTGTTAACCCATTGCGCCGTTTCCAGCCCGTCCTATATTCTGGCCCATTAATGACCCGTTATGCCTGTGACAGAATTAAGCCTTTGCTGTCCTACGGCCTGTTAACGGCCTATTACCGTGCTGGGCCGATACCAATTACGCCCGATTACGGCCCATGTAGACCCATTTATCCGACGGCCCGACGCCCACCGATTAAAGGCCCATTTATCGACGGCCCGTAGGAGGCCCATGGATCCTACGGCCCATATATGGCCCATGGTAGTTGCAGCCACTAGCAAACCAAGGAAAAAGAAGACTAGGAAATAAATAAGGCCGAAACTAGCGCTAGGCCATTAAGGCGATTGCACAGATTACATCCACTCAGCATCAAAGATCACCACCAGTGCAAATATAGGGAACACCCTACACTATACAAAAATGGCTTGCTGTTTTCTTCAGCCGGTGGCTGCACGTTAAGAATAAATTTTGTTTCGCACCAAAACAAATTACAACTATATAACAAAAGGAAGGTTGGCATAAAACTTAACAATATAGCAGATAAATGCACCACCAGAAGTTCAGAAGCTCAGGTCATTTGACCTGACTGTTACGTTTTCATGCTGTATTGTCCAATGGAGCACCATAAACCTCGCCTTCATTTCCCCTAGGCTCCTGAACAACATAGCAAATGTCTGATAGTCTGGTTTCAAAACCATGCATATCTTGACGACATTAAGCAATGTTTCTCCTTGTTTCACAAAGGGTCTCTGTTAGGGAATGGACTTGTGTCTGGAGTGCAGATACAACATTGCTTTGAGCTTGCATATCCTGATCATGAGGCAGTTTGGATGATATTGCCTTAACAACCAACCCAATATTACGCAGGAACGTGCTTTTGGCACTGTTAGTGGACAGGTACTGACCCACTACAACAAGAGCTGACATTGCGGTTATAGTTTCCTCGCCACCTTCAGAAGGTGGCGGTTCCACAATTTTTTCCATAGCTCGCTGAAAAGTTGAGATTTTACATTAGTAGTACCAGAACAGAAGATATTAAGGAGGCAGCAAAACCAAACAAAATAGCTTTGTTCTATATATAGAACTTATTCTGGTGAATCCATGTAAAATAATAGTTGTATTTTATTGCAAAGTACATAATAAAACCAGGTTCCAAACATATGACCATGTACCATCGCTAATGTATTGTCTATTTCTTGACATTGTATTGAGGGCTAAGGATAAAGAGACGAAGTTTATAAAACGGTAAGCATAGTATGACATCATTCATATCACAAAACAACTGAGAATAGACAAACAGGCAATTGTAACGTTGTGTGGGCAAGTCCATCATGGAACTAGATTACATGTCAAGATCAAAGGAACATCACTCCTCTCATTTAAACCTTGTAAGGTGCAATGATACGCTAAGACAATTGTGTATACAATTGAAAAGAGTAATAGACATTGGCTGCAAACCATGCAGTTCAAGGCACAAGTCAGAGTAAGTAGTAGTTAAAAGGCATGAGGATTAAGGACTTACAACAACGACTTTGACTGGTGTAGTCATGCCCTTCTTCTTGCTGGTGTGACAGTCCTTGAAGATTTCCACATCATTTGGTTCAGGTACTTTTTGGTCCTTGCGGGCTTTCCTCTGCATTTGGAACAAGTCAATATAGATCTGATAATATGGTACAACGAAAAGAGTGAAACATCAGCTAATTACAAGAGCATCGCAGTGTGCAATATAGCTACGAGATCCTGTCGTCTGTTGGAATTTCACTTTCATACGGTTGGCCTTGTTCTTTGAACAGTTCACCTACAAGAAGATAGATTTGTGTGGCACATGCGTAAATAGGACTTCAACATGTGATCTGATGACATATATATATAATGTACCTAATAATTCGGATCGGACCAGTGTTTAACGAGGCCTCTCCAGTCTTCATCAGATATATTTTCCACTCGAGATGTTTGGGCAAGTTCATTATTAGCCTTGCCTTCAAAGTGAGTTTTCCTCAAGTTATACCGATACTGTCGCATAGCAGACTTGAAAACATGGGTGCAAGCTTGTCTGGTTGCATCATCTTGGCTATCCAACTTGAACCTCATCTGTTGAAAATTATGGGAGTCTCATTATCAGCAACTTAGAATGTATTGGACAGAGCAAGACGATATTACTAGTTTCCATACATAACCATACTTACAGATAAATGGTCGAGGAAGGTGTTGAACTGGGTTTCATCTTTGTCATTCCTGT
Source organism: Triticum urartu (assembly GCF_003073215.2). Lineage (NCBI taxonomy): Eukaryota > Viridiplantae > Streptophyta > Magnoliopsida > Poales > Poaceae > Triticum > Triticum urartu. The sequence goes on from NC_053027.1 coordinate 85,617,675, forward strand.
ACTGAATCCATGTTGGGAGGATACGTACATGACACCTAACAGCAACCGTTGCCTCTGATACTAACCTGGCTGACTCTGTAGCATCACGTGGACTTTTTAAACCTGCCTCAAAACGGATCTCCATTCTTCCTCCTATAGATTTAGTTAGCCTATCGAGCAATATCCCTGATGTTTGTTTCCTCTTGCGCCTAGGTGCTAGTCAAACAACAAACATAGGAAGTGTTAGTGTACATCAAATTGTGAGACTACATATAAAGAAGCATGCAACTGTAACTTGACTCCAGCAACTACCTTATTGTTGTTGAAGCTCACAAGGTTCATCTGATATTGCCAACTCGTCTTGTGTCAAGAGTGCTTGGGAAGTAGTGTCAGGTGGCAAGGGAGCTTGGGAACGTGCCGCTAGCTCAGTTGACGCACGAGTAAGTCGTGCAGCTGGTAGTACCGTGGTAGGTGTTGCAAGAACTAGGGCTGTCTCTGCTTGTTTGGTGGCAGCTATTTGTTTCTGTTTGGCTTTTTTTGCAACTCATGTAGCATGGGATGCCGTGTTTGTAGAATTTTCCGCTGGACTTTGACCTTCTATTGCACCATCAGTACCAGCAGAATCTACAGGGTTCATCCGCTTCTCATTCCCTGCCATTCTGTGTTTCTTCCTCTTTCTCTGTGCCATGTTAAGTCAAGCCGACAAGAAAATGAATAAAATTTAGTTTTTCGGAACAAATTGATGCATGATGCAGATGAACTGAACTTTGATGTTAGACAACCACATGATAGGAGGATGTAATATGTATGAAAAGCAGGACGGAAGAGATAACCAGAACTATGATGTGTAAACTAAGAAGAAGACATTTCACCAAATTAGAAGCAATGCAATGGAAGGTAGACACCATATGAAAGATGCTACAAATATCGCTCTGCCAAGTTAATAGTGTCTCATCATAAATGGCGTTTAAACAAATGTGAAGCAGTACAAGAAATAAATCATATGCAAGATGCAAACGACATCACACTACCATGTTAGAGGTCTCTCGTCATTAGCGCAATTGCATATTCACAGCATTGCATATTCACAGCTTATGATGTGTAAACTAAGGAGAAGGCATTTCAACAAATTATAAGCAATGAAAGCTAGACACCATATGAAAGATGCAACAAATATCACTCTACCAAGTTAAAATTGTCTCGTCATAAGTGCCATTTCAACAAATTAGTAGTACAAGCTAGAAAAGAATGTGAGATGTAACCTATATCACACTCCGAAGTCAAAAGTTTCTTATGATAAGTGATTGTTGCAGGTTACACAACAGTACTAATTTGATGTAAGAACATGGTGTGATAGACAGATATTGTATGTTCTACAAACAGGAACACGTGTCTTATTCAAGTATAATGTGTAAACTAAGCAGATGGAATTCAACAAAATTAGAAGCAATACAAGCTAGACATCACACATGACATGCAACCACATATAACAGTGCAAGTTAGAGGGAGCACCAGTGATGCTGCACTAGGGGAGACGTGCTCATCATAAACACAGCTTTGTTGAGTGTCTATGCATGTGTTGTCTTGGAAATCATCTTGGGGGTGTGGAGCAGTAGAAACTGTAGAGGCCCTCCGTTCGGAAGGAGCACCTTTATCCGCTGCCTTGCTAACTTCCTTCCGCTTTATTGATTTTGAATTGTCAAGTAAAACTGACAAGAAAAAGCAATAAAATTCTCTCTTCAGAACTCATTCATGCATGATACTGACAATCACTACTTTGATGTAAGGCAAACACATGATACCAGGATGGAATATGTACGAAAAACAGGACGACAAGGCATGTTCACAACTGTTTGTGTAAACTAAGCAGAAACCATTCTAGCAAATAAGAAGCAATGCAAGCTAGACACCACATGAAAGATGCAACCAATATGACTCTGCCAAGTTAAAAGCGTCCCATCATAAATGGAATTTCAACAAATTAGAAGCAGCGCATGCTATAAATCATATGAAAGATGCAACTAATATCGCACTGCATATACTAAAGGTGTCTCATCATGTTGATAGATGCGGGATACAAAAAAACAATAGTTTTATGTAAGGACATGCTTAATAGACAGATGTACTATGTACTAAATACAGGAAGGCATGTCACATTAACATGTATAATGTATAAACTAAGCAGACTAGCACATGCAGTTTAACCAGATTGGAAGAATTACAATCTAGACACCATATGCAACATGCAACCACATATCACGCTGCCAAGTTAGAGCAAGCACCTGCGATGCTAGTGTAGGGGAAATGCTGTAATCAACTACAGAGCTACGCTCACTATCTTCATCTAGCATTTCTGTTTCTTGAGAATCATGTCGGGAGGCTGACGCTGCATTCTTTAAATGAGTAGTAGTCCCCTTGCCTGCCTGCCTCGTCATAAGTGATTGATGAGGGATACATAAGAACATTAGTTTGATGTAAGAACATGGTTAATACACAGATGTACTAGTATGTACCAAAAATAGAAAGGCATGTCATATTCAAAGGTATAATGTGTAAGCTAAGCAGATGCAATTTAACCAAATTGGAAGCAATACAAGCTAGACATCCGGCTGGGGTGGTGAGCATGATCATCTAGGACCTGAGAGACTGGTGGGAGGCGGGCTGCTTCGCCACCATCGTAGCTTTTTAGTTGGCTTCCAGGTGATGCCTATCTTTGCTGGGCTTGTCACTGGCTCAGCCAGTGCCCTGACTAGCTATTTGTCTTCTGGTGCTCATAGGATGGTGGTTCATGTAAAAAATATCTTTCCTTATCTTACCGAGTTCGGCCTTTCGAATACAAGCTAGACACCATATGCAACGTGCAACCACATATGACACGTGAAGTTAAAGCAAGCACCTAGGTTGGTGGTTCACGGAGAGCGAGATCATCAACTCCAGAGCTACGTTCCTCGTCTCCATTTGCTGACACTACACCCTTTAAAAGCCTTGAAACATTTTTAGCCTAGCCGCGTACCACGCTGGAGCGACTTCTCTCTATTCTTTTCTGCTTCTGTCAAGGCAAGGTCTGAAATACCCTTGCATAAAAACACAATAGTGAGAGTAAGGGTGAAGTGTGTGCAGAACTAGTGCACTGTAAAAGTAGCAGATAGCAGGTGGCTGAAAAATAAATGACAGGAGACATATGATAGCTCTACAACATTGCATGGCAAACAAAATTAGATTCTACTCCGTATGTTTTTGTAATATATGAGCACAGGAACTGCAGGTACCCCTCCAGCACACCACCACATGTGGTCATATCTAAGATAACAGTCAACTAAAAATAAATAGGTCAATCGATTTTTTAATGAACCGTCCGATCTATAAGGAACGGGCAGATGGCCTTCGTCTACCTCCCTCCAGTCACTGTTGACGATCTTTCTCGAACTGCCAGCGACCACCGGCCCAGACCCCTGCCTCCGCCGCCCCGCCGTCCCATCGACCTCACACCACCTCCATGCTTGGCAGTGCCCCCAGGCCATCCCTTTAATCCCGGCCGACCTCCAGATCGGTTCCTAGTAGCTCTAGGCCGCACACGCCCCTAAGATAAACACCAAGGCGCTGCTTCCCCGGCGTAATAGGCATACTAGCACCTGTTACGCCGGGGAATGCTTCCGTTAATTGGGAATCAACTGACCAGAAATTGAAATTCAGGGGGGTGACGGACCTCTAGCTAAGGTGAAATAGTATATGAGGAGAAACCTTGTGCATCATGAGTTACTAGGAACATCTAGTATCAATAAGAAGCGGTCAACTAGTGTCTTCTGTGGGATGAATACCGTGCAAGCAAAGACGTAATATTTGCACCAATAAGGGAAGAGGAGTACCTTTTTCTGTTGCTGGTGTGGTCACCTCCACATGTCGCGGCGATCTTCTTCTTTTTACCGGGGAAACCGATGTTCTGGAGGGTGCAGGCTTGGACGAACCCATGTCCAAATTGTTGACTGTGTTGCCGTGGCCGTATGTCGGCGGAGGGGAAGCAGATCCAAGGCGGCGAAGGATGACGTAGCAGGAACAGCTCTGGTGCGGTGGAGGGTGGCGAAGTTGGATTAGCAGCGGTGAGGCGCAGGACGGCGTGGTTGAACTGGCTCGGGTACGGACTGCTCGGCCTCGGCTTCAACTACTAGCCGTGGAGGGCGTTGTGGTTGAGGTTGCGGTGGACGACGACGTCGGGGTATCGGCTCCGGCGTGATGGAGGAGGGCGGTGGTTGATGGGTGGGATGGTGTGGCGGATGGAGGACGCCGGGGTTTCACGGCTGGTGGAGAGGTAGTTTTGGCGCCCACGAAGTACGAATGGGGAATAAGACGGGGGGGGGGGGGGGGGGAACCATGTTTCGGTCTAGGATGCGCTTGTTTTTGGCTCTTTTGAACAGAAGATGGGACGCGCTTGTTTGAAATTTGGGGAAAGTACAAACTTTGCCCTCCTCTTAAATTTCGGACCTACTACGGGTCGGGGGTAGGATGGTAATCCCAGGTGTCCCAAATAGTTGGTGGGAGTGATTTTGGCCGCGCGCATGTGTGCTTAGGCGGCCATTGTGTATGAATGTTTTTCGGATGCGGTTGCGTGGCGTCTAGATGAAGCTATAAACCTACCCCGGTTTAGACCTTTGGACGTCGGGCCGGTAGGTTTCACGGGTCGGAGTTATTAGAAAAGTAATTTCCTTGTACTACCAAACATTGGTCTCATGCCGTTTCGGGCGAGTAGAGGCTCTTTTGGCGCTTCGTTCGAAATTTTGAAACACAAGCATTCACGTTTAGAGTACTCTTGAACTATGAGGATTGACCTAAATAGACAACGAAATATTTGACCTTGTATGTTTGAAAACCTCATTAAATTATCCGCTTCTTTTTGAAATTTTGACACTTGAAAATCCTATAACTACGATTATTTTGGAATGGAGGAGCTAAATTTGAATCTATTTTGTACACGACTACATATGTTATTATGTACAAAATCAGAGAAAAGATTGGTGCCCCCATAATTTAGGAATGGTTTACAAATGCCATGATATCAAATTCAAATAATTGAATGGACTTCATGTTGAATTTGATTTTTTAAACCACCTTAAGTTGAATTCAAATGTATGCTAGTTCATAGGTAGCTATTTATAATGTCCACTGTGTAACTTTCGTATGTATAATGTGCTTTACACACACAACATGAACTATACTCACGTTTATATTCGATTGCTAAAGCGATGCATTGTCTGGAGTTCAAAATACTAACTATGTGGATCAATTGTGTCGAATAATAACATAGACATGCTCAAATTCGATAGAATCTAGATGTCTGATGGATCAATGACCGCTCCTTACGCGAATTGCAAATATCATGATCCCATCCTAATATTTGGATACAATTTATATCTTTAATCAATGTGTAGAGCAGTCTTTTACGTGTAGTTTCACTCTCTATCGGTGGTCTCTCACACATGCTCACACACTCTCTCCCGAGGTGTCTTTCTCGCACACATGCTCTAGATATATCCCTCCCTCCCTCTCGTAACCATTTACAACTGTTTTCACTAACCTTTATCACAAGCACTCTTCCTCTCGCAAACATACACACGCACAATCCTCATCGACCCTTTCTATATACATGGACCTGCCTACATGTCTCATGTACGCACGTTATCTTTATGCCTGTCTCTCATGCATTGTCTCACACCTTCCTAATCGACGAGTATGATTCTAGCAGAGCATTCTGTAGGATGCCCCTTAAAGTTAGGTTGGATGAATAGTAATATCAGAGATAAAGGGATTACCTTAGTCCAAGAACCTAGGGTTACAAATCCTAGCCGGCTTTGTCAGTGGACACAGAGTCCTTCACAGTTCTGCTATCTTTGTCTTGTACGACTAGTCATCCATGGGTCTTCCTAAATGCGTCATGGGCCGACCAATGTGGCACAGGACGGAACCGAACGAAGGGCCTCACCTCGACCCACCGGACCTCACGCGGTGACACACCCTCTGCCCCCACGTCTCATTATCTTCTCACACCCACACATACCAACACAAACACCACACACACACAGAAAATTTCTCCTGGTGCCTCTATCCCCCTCCTTGCATATACACACTCAAGGGAATGGAATCTCTTGTCGTGACGTCATATTCGTCTCTCTCTCTAGACCACTCTCATTTCTCGTGCTATCTCTCCCACGCCCCCCGTCAGCCCCTCTATTCATGCCTCTCTCGAATACGTAATACACACACATACCTCTCTAGGCCCCGCCGAATGCATCAACTACACATTCACACATGTTACATCACGTACCCCGTTGATCTAAAAAGCCCTCTCTTCACATTTATTTCGCATACAACATTCCTTTTGAATAAAGTGTGGCCAAAAATTATTTTAGAGTTTCTACATATATACAACATTACAAAGTTATATGGAGGAGTACGGACGCTAATTTGCATTGCATGGTGCCCACAATGATATTTGTTCCACACTGTGAATTTGTATATTTTTATAAACAAGTCATGGCCTTCCCTCGTTCATCCTTTTCTCTCACAAGATAAACAAGTCATACAAATGCATCTTGATGTTACGTGCAACGCACGGGCATCTTGCTAGTAAGAATGAAAACAAACGACAAAAAACTATTTGGACGGTGGTTAGAAGTCATGACCGCGGGCACAGCGGACAAGGTGGCCTTGTATTGGTATGCTGAGCTGTGTGTTTTAACACACATGAGCTGGTGTGGTGATTATACACACGCACGCATGCACACGAACTGCATCCACGCAACACATGCACCCACGCGCGCACGCAACACTCACACGTACACACGCAGCCATGCACGCACGCAACACTCACACGCACGCACACATGCATGCATGCACACACCAGTACACCACATGACCAACACACACTCTCGCACTCACATGCTCAACCTACACATGCATGCGCACACATCAGGCCCTGACACACACATACACAACCAGGTGATTCCCGCGCACGGGTTGGAGCCTTGTCACGCCTACGTAAATTTGTGTTTATCTAACCTTTTGCCTATGCGAACTGACAGGTGGGACCCACAAGGAACGTGGTCAATTTAACTAGTCAACATGGCACCACGCAGACTATTTGGCCGGTCAGCAGAGTGCAATGCGATGCTGAACTGTGAGCAAGTGACCATATAATCACCGCAAAACGTATATAGTGACCGTAATCAGCTTATTTTGAAGTTCGGTGACCGTGTTACGCTTTTCTCACTGTAGGCCCTCCAAAACTACATCTCTACACGTTCTCGCGTGTTACATCTAACAACTATGCATTACAACACTACTACTACACTCTAACACAATAAATCATATGTGTTTTTAGTTTTACTAGATATCATATTGTTACTTATAATTATTCAGTTTGCATACATTAAACTTGCCTTTGAAATGTATGGCCAGTATCATCTACCGCGCGGGAAAAATCCCGCCCTTTCCTGTTTAATCGGGTTTGTATCGATGGATCATGCGAAACAACAAAACTATAGTACTATATAGTACAAGTGACAGTTCACTAGGCCGTCGTGTCATCTACTCCTCCGTCGTAAGAGTGGAGCGCTCACTTTCATAAATCTTCTAGTCCCTTTCGCCGACATGTGGGACATCAAGCTACCGGGTCCACGTGCCATACCGGAATACAGTGCAGAGCAGCCAGGGTGAAGAACCCCAATCATGCGCCGGCGTAGTAATGAGCAATGAGACGTCAAATCACAAAGCTGCACCTTTCCCGCAGTTAAGTTGGAGGGACGAAGCAACCATCATTTCACTCGTTGCTGAATCCACTTCTCCCTCATCTTCTTCAACTTAACCACGTGTTGCTTCTGCCGTTGTTCTGCCTCATGTGGGACGCGGATCGGCTTGGTAAAGCACTGACACGTGGGACCGCATGTTAGCAAACCGCGAGGACAACGTCCTCCGAAAATAAGAAGCCTAATCCTAGACTTACAAAGGGCTACGTAGCTGCTACGTATACTTTCCATCTAATCTATATATGCCCCCCTGATTTTCAGGTGGGGTGGGCCTAATCCTCTCCTTTAATCCAATCAAATAGTCCCACATCACATCAATTCGTAACTTTACGTAAACCATTACGTGGATGTAGCATTGCTCAAATAAGAAACCTCCCCCGCCATCCGCGCGGCAAAATCACCTCCTTTTTACTAATCTTGATTCTATACTTTTTTAGATCAATATAATTGAGATTTGTATAGATAGCACACAGGAGCAAAACCAAGTGGTATGGTTAAGGGCATCCACAATGTGTAGCCAAATGTGAAAATAGCTTTTGGCATCGTGGGAACCATTGTGGACGGTGTTGCCAAAGCCAAAAAGATGGAACCGAAGCTCCCTGATTGATTGATTGAAGGAATAGAAAAATGCAATGTATCTCCTCTTTCTCCCATGCTTGGACGCATGTAGTACAATATAGAGCACAGAGTCTACTCCCCTGTCCCTTCTATCACAAATCACAAAGCAATGAGGCATCAAATCACAAAAGCACGGACGAAGCAACCATCATTTCACTCTTCGCTGACTCCGCTTCTCCATCGTCTTCTTCGAGAAACCATCTCACCGCACTAGTACTCCCTCCAGTCCTTTTTTTTCTGCGTCTAAGAAAATTTCATTTTCCCCGCAATGCTCTGTGCATAGGCATTTTTTCGCTGCTCTTTCCAACCGGGCCCTCCATCCCTTTCCACCGCATGCGTGCCTGCAGTAATCCCATCTCTCTTTCCCATGTGCTTTGCATCTTCCCAAGGCAGAGATAGTTGCTTGCATGCTGAAACAGGAGAGAGAGAGCGATAGGCGCACGCGTGCAGAGAGATGGACAGGGGAGAAAGAGAGAGACGACATGCAAGCATGCGGAAGTGAGAAGGTTGGTTTGCATGGCGCTGCATTAATCAAGCGATGAGGAGTGAGATGGTTAGATCTTTGGTCTTTGGAGAAAAAAATACGCATTAATTGACACGTGAAACGAGGATTTGTATCGATTAAATCTCGCGAAGGAAAACCCCGCCTTTCTTTTTTAACACTAGTACTCCTAGTACGTACGTACTTATCCTGTTTGGGTCTAGGCCTTGCATTGCCAAACTTCGCCACACATTTTTGCCAAGCTTGCCTAAAGTTTTCAAAATGAGAAGGAGGTACACTTGCGCACGGTTGTCGCGGTCGCACCGCACCCTCACACAGTCGCACCTTCACGCCGCGAGTGCACCGCACCCTCACACAGTCACTCCTGCACGCTGCAAACCCAACCAAGGGAACGCACCCTCACTGACACGTGCTGTCGCATGTGAACAAACCAAACTCAGTCATCCTATCGCTGACACATAATTTTCGTTCATAGGGTATGTTTATCCAACCGCATGTTGGGGAGTATCCGTACGGCCCGTGCGGTGGTCTGTTGGGGAAGAAGAAGAGGTGAGGAAGAAGGAGGAAGGAAGGGTTAGGAGACGTAGGATATTCATCCAACCGACTGAAATGGTAGACTGACCCAAGTCAGGCGACTTGCATAACAAATATATGTTTTTACACAGCAAAAGATCCATAAAAACAACAACATAAAGAAAAACTATCACTGCTCGCGGAAAGAGACGGCCTCGTCGTCTTTGGCTGCCGGCGCGAACCAGCCGTCGCTGCCGACGTGTGTCTCCGCACCGTGGTTGTCCTCGGCCTCCAGCTACTCGTTCAAGCGGAGCATGCGGGCGCTCTGCACGGACGAGAGCACAGCCTAGTTCAAGTCAAGGACGTCCGGTTCCGCCTGCAGGAGGACCTCGATGGCAGCGGCATCCGCGCGCTCCGCGTCGAGTCGAGCCTCCGCCACCCAGTTCAAGTCCAGGACGTCCGGTTCCGCCTGGAGGAGGGTGTCGATGAGAGCGGCATCCGCGCGCTCTGCGTCGAGTTGAGCCTCTGCCGCCCGGTTCAAGTCCAGGACGTCCGGATTCGCCTGCAGGAGGGCCTCGATGGTAGCGGCATCTGCGCACTCCGCCTCAAGTTGAGCCTCCGCCGCCCGGTTCACATCCACGACATCCGGTTCCACCTGCAGGAGAGCCTCGATGGCTGCGGCATGCGCGCGCTCCGCGTCGAGTTGAGCCTCTGCCTCCCGGTCCTCCTTTAGTATCGCCATGTTGAACCGCTGGTCCGCCTGCGCCATGGGGGACTCGGATGCCGGCACGAAGTCGACGTCCATCGTCTCATACCCATCGGGGGCCTTCTGCACCGCGACCTCTGCCATGAACATTGGATCGGCTTCCTCCTCCTTGTAGCTTGGCTGCAGAGAACTCGGAGATTGGCCCGCCGCAAAGCAAGCTTGGGAACGGAGGTCTGTGGCGCCGACCGCCGCAGCGATTTCTGCGCGGCGCTCCGGCTTCAGCATCTTGTAGTAAGTGATCTTGCGGCGCACCATGGCTTTCCGGCGAACTAGGGGACGCTTGATGCGGGCTAGGGGATCGAAAGGTGGGGGAATGGGCTGGAGATTTGGTGTGGTGTCACATCCCTAGTTCTGGTATGACCTAGACCAGCTAGTCATTTGTTCATCATGCTTAAATTCCATTTAAATTTGAAATGGGGATTTGTGAAACCCTCAGAATCATTTCTGGAAATAACCCAGATAAAAATTGCTCCAAAAAGGTCCAAGAAAATGTTCATGTAGCTCCCAGAAAATATTGGTTAGAGGTAAAATTCAAACAAATATTTTCAGGAGCTCATAAGTATTTATTTTGGCCTTTTGGAATTAATGCAATAATTATTTGCTTTGGATATATATTTGCTATATATATAATATATGTCCAAATTCTGAATTTTGGTGAGGGGCTTTGGATTAATCCCTTAGGTCCCTGCAAAATTTGACAGAATTAAATAAATTAGTTTAGCATTATTTTAAGCAGAAACAAATGTCAGAAAATAGAACACAAAACAAAAATAGAAAAGAAACTTACCTGCGGCCAGCTCCCGTGCTGGCCCAGCACTGTGCGGCCTGGCCGGCCCAGTTGGCCAGCCTAGCCCACCTGCCCCTCTCCCCTGTCATCTTCCTCCCGCCAGGAGGACGGGCGTGTGTCCGGCGCGTGCGCACGCTCCGCGCGCCACACGAGCTGCCTGCCTGGCCTCTCCCCTGCCAGCGCGACGCGCTGGGCGACATCGCGGGTGCCGTCCCGATCCGGTCGACCTCCTCACTTCTCCCCTCGCTTTCTCCCTCGCTTGCCGCAGCCATGGCCGAGCGCCATCCTCGCCGCCATTCGCCGTAGTCGTCGCCAGAGCCGTCCCCTCGCCCCTCCGTCGAGTCCACGAGCTCCGCCACATCTCCTTCTACCTCCCCGTCGAGCCATGTGACGCGGAAAGCCCTCGAGAGCCGCCATCGCCATCGTCTTCCTCCTCGGGCTCCGCTGTCCACCGCCGTCGATTCGCCATCACCAGGTCTCCCCCGAGCCCGCTGTGCTGCTCCGCGTGATCGCCGTGAGCATCTCCCCGTTTTCCCTCTCTTCTCCCCCTCGTTCTCGCGCCGTATCCGTCGTTACCACCATGGCCGAAGCCATCGCCGCCATAGCTCCTCGCCATCGTGGCCAGAGCCACCGCAGCTTGTGCCTGCACCCGCCACCGCGCTCAGCAGCCTCCCAGAAGGCCAACACCGCCGCCCGCAGCTCCTGCCGTACCCTGCAGCACCCGCGCGCACCCAGCCGAACTCCGGCCGCCGCCCCGAGCTTCGCTCCGGCGAGCTCCGGCCGCCCCCGCCTCTCCTGCTTGCTCCGATCAGTGCGGACGAGCGCGGGCTTCGCCTCTGTGGTCTCTGTCGCGCGTTTGGTCACCGGAAGGCGATTTCCGACACCCTCCGTCGCGTCTGGCCTTGTCGGCGTCGAGTCACCGGTGGTATTGACCCACTGACCGGGGTTTGACCCTCCCCCTTGTGTCACTGACGCGTGGGCCACCCCCCTGACATTTTTAGTTAGAATTAGACTAACACTAATTAACCTAGGTTAGTTACTTAGTTAGTCACTGACCAGTGGGCCCGGCACCCACTAATCCTAATTAGACTAAATAAACCCCCTGTTAACTAACTGAGTCACTGACGTGTGGACCCCACACATCAGGTTTGACTTGGTCAGTGCCATTGACCTACTGACGTAAGCATGACGCTGTGCTGACGCAACATATCATTTTCTTGTATTAAAATAAATTAGGACATTCTAGAAAATGATATAAACTTCAAAAATTCATATAAATTCAACCGTAGCTCAGATTGAAATAATTTATATATGAAAAATTATCAGAAAAATTCAATCTATCCATCTGTACCAGTTTCATGCATGTGAAACCAACTTATACCTACTGTAGAAGTGAAACACTAAAATGGCTTATATAAAGATCTTATTTTGGAGATGCATTTGAATCTTTGGATCAAATGGATTTCATCCAAATAAAAGCTAGTTGCATCAGCTCAATCAGCATCACATATTCATGCCATGATCATGCATCATATTGTTGCATATGCTTGTGTTTGATTATCGACACCGTTCCTTCTCGATAGGTACGGCTCCGGAGACCGATCCAGAGTACATGTTAGAGGAGCAGTGCTCCCCTGTTGATCTACCAGGCAAGAAAACCCCCTTGTTCATTCCAATACAATCCTACTCTCTCGCTCCTGCTCTCATTTATTGCATTAGGACAACAATGATTCAACTGCTACTTTATGCTGTGGTAGTTGAACCCATTCCTCTGTATGACCTGTCATTGCCACAGTAAATAGTTAAAACCCACTAGCATGTGTAGGAGTTGATTGAGCCATTTGTGTTCTTGCCATGCCATGCCTGCTATTGCTTAGAGTTGTGTCAGGTGTGATTCATCGGGAATGAATTGGAGTGGTACGATATGTTCTGGTGCTGAGAGTTAACCGTGTGAACACGATTTGGTAAAGGTAGCGGTGAGAGGCCATGTAGGAGTACATGGTGGGTTGTCTCACTGGAATCGTCCTTAAGAACTGAGTTCAGTTCTGTGTAAGTTGTCCAATGACTAGCTACTACCACACATTGGGCTCCGGGCGCTCCAAGCTCTCTCGACTTATTAACCAACTTGATCTCTGTCCAGGAGTCACAAATAGTTTCTGGTGTTTGTAGGTAGTGTTAGTAGTCTACCAAGTGGCACCCGGCCAGGTGGGCTTGGGACAGACTAGGCACAAGTGGCACAGTGTACCAAGCGTAGATCCATCCGGCGAGGTGGGCTTGGGAACCCTGCACACATCGTTTGGGGCCGTGAGCGACACCCCGGCCGGATCTCCATGCAGATGGAACCCGAATAGGCGATGAACCTCGATGAGAGACTTGTGTGATTAGTCAGGTCATGGCTGACACCCTCGCCAGGCTTCCGCTTGAAGGTTGCTGAGATACATGACGTGTACATGGTGATAAGTGGTGAGAGCGTGTGTGAAGAAGTACACCCCTGCAGGGTTATCATGATCTATTCGAATAGCCGTGTCCTCGGTTATGGACTTCTTGGATGCTTACGTGGTACATAGACAACTGAAAGTGGATACTCTAAAATGCTCAAGACAAGTGTGAGTGCTATGAAAGGCCTCCCAAAGGGAGACGGGAATGAATCCATAGTAGAGTGTTGATGTGGTGATTAGTGGACTCGTGTGCGCCACCTCAAAAGAGTTACCAGCAGTTGTAGTACAGGTTAGCCACTGAGTCAAAGCTGGCTTGCTACAACTGAACCCCACATTGCCTCCTTGATAATAATGCATGTATGATAGGATCTGATGTAAGTCTTGCTGAGTAACTTTGTACTCACGTTGCTTTATTTATGTTTTGCAGCGGAGACTTCGGTCTTACTAGTTTACTTGGACTTCGACGAGTAGCTTGCACCTCAGCTACGATCTTGTGCCCTTGGGAGTGTCTTGTAGATAGTCAGGCTTCTCAGCCTTTTTCTTTTGTAGTTGTCTATACTCAGACATGTAATGCTTCCGCTTGTTGCTTGTATGCTCTGAATGATGGATCATGTGACCCCTGTTTGTCTTTAATGTTATGTGGCTCTTCTGGGCCTTTATCTATATGAGTTGCATTATGTTGTGATGCCATGTTGTATAGCACATACTTGCATGTTATGCGTACGTGTGACGTGTATTGCTATGTGTGGGGTCTGACAATCTAGTTGTTTATCCTTGGCAGCCTCTCTTATGGGGAAATGTAGCCTAGTGCTTCCCTGAGCCATAGTAGTCCGCTACAGCCCGGTTCACCGGAGTCCTGCTAGCCCAACACTACAGCTCAGGACACTTGACTGGTCGGCATGTGTTTCATTTCGTTCCTGTGTCTGTCCCTTCGAGGAAATGTCACGCGGTGACATCCGGAGTCCTGCCTAGCCTGCTACAGCCCGGGTTCCCGAAGTCCTGTTAGCCCAGTGCTACAGCCCGGATTCATACGCTATTGACCGACATGCTCGAGGTTGATTCATGTATGCCTGTCCCTGTAAGTTAGTGCCACTTTGGGTTCACGACTAGCCATGTCGGCCCGGGTTCTCTGTCATATGGATGCTAGTGACACAATCATATACGTGAGCCAAAAGGCGCAAACGGTCCCAGGCCAGGGTAAGGCAACACCCGTGGGAATACCGTGCGTAAGTCCGCAAAGTGATATGAGGTGTTACCGGCTAGATCGATGTGACTTGGAATCGGGGTCCTGACAGCTTTGGTATCAGAGCCTGACTGCCTGTAGGATTACCAAGCCAACTTGGTCGAAGTTGAGTGTAGAAACTCTTTAGTTATATAAGGGAATTGATTGTGGAAGGGAACGTAAGGCTCTTGTTACTCCTTATACCTCATGCCCTTCTGATCTGAGTCATCCTATCTTTCCTACGGGGTTAAGGAACTAGGCTTCCTCTTCCATCTATTAGGATCACGTGTTACTACTCCGTAGTCTCTTAGGATTGGTTGATCAGAGTCTTATCCCAGTTCAAGTACTTCCAGTGTAGTCTGTTTAGTAATATCTCGGAACCTTAAGTGATGATGTTGAGTATGGTGCTACCTCATCATTTGCAGGATGTCTCATTTTGAGCATTTTAATGCCGTTATGCTGCCGGAATTGTCCTAGGAGTTCAATAGATAGTATTTTCCTTGTACTATATTCTACGTCCCTATGATGATGCTGAATCCATCCTTTTTTCCTTGGTTTCGTTCTTCAGGATGTTGTCGGTTAATCGAAATTCTGTTGCTCGTAGCCGGAACCATGGAGATGGTAGGGATGAGGATCCTCCCGACCAGTCTTTGTTGGCAAAGTTCATGTTAGAAGTTGAGATGAACAAGCGTGAGACCAACCGCTTGTTAGCACGTATCAAGGAGAACACCGCACCCCAGTGCAAAGAGTCAGCGACCATCTATGATTTCATTGGTTTGAAACCACCTACCTTCCATCATTCCATTGAACCACTCGACGCAGATGACTGGCTCCGTAGTATCACTACCAAGCTGCGTTCTGCGAACATAGCTGATGGTGACAAGGTCACCTATGCAGCATATCACCTGGAAGGCCCTGCTAGTGTTTGGTGGCAGAACTATGAGGCTATGCTTCCAGCTGGCCAGATAACCACCTGGAGAGATTTGACTGAAGGATTTTCGCGAGCATCACATTCCGCAGGCTCTCATTGACCGCAAGAGAGAAGAGTTCTGTAGTTTCACCCAGAGTAAGATGGCTGTTGATGCTTACAGTAGGGAATTTGAGAACATTGCCCACTATGCTCCAGAAGAGGTGTCCATAGACGCCAAGAAGCAGGCTAGGTTCCGGAAGGGTCTCAACCCCAAGTTGCGTCGTGATCTCCACTTGCACCATTGCAATACATTCCAGGCTCTTGTGAATAAGGCCATTAATGCAGAGACAGCTCAACTCACTTATGAGGAGTCTCGTAAGCACACCCGTGATTTGGGTTCTTCCTCCGATTCTAGTTCTCAGAAGCGCCGGATCTGGGTTCCGAACTCCGCTCTTCCACCCGGTTATACACCAAGGCCTTCTTGTGTGGCACCTCACCCAGTTCAACCGTATGCTACACCCATGCCTATTGGTAGACCACTTGTCAATGCAGGTCCATGTCCTACCTCCAAGATTTGTTATAAGTGCGGAGAGCGAGGCCACATTGCCCGTATTTGCACTCAGACCCGTGCTCCACCCCAGCCCGAGAAGTCTGTTGGCTGTGGTAGTAAGCCTTCACACCAGATGATCAGTGCTAAGTCAGCTCCCACTAAACTTGGACGTGTGCATCACGTCTCAGCTAAAGACACTCATGATGATCCAGATGTCGTTCTTGCTACACTCCTTGTCAACTGTCATCCAGCTTCGGTTCTATTCGATACTGGAGCATCTCACTCCTTCATTTCCGAAAGTTATGCCCGCTTGCACGACATGTCATTTTGTGATATGCCCTCCCCACTACTCATTCAAACTCCTGGATCCAAGTGGCAAACTTCTAGGATAAGTTATGGCAACGAAATACATGTTGACAGACTTGTATTCCTAGCTTCCTTGATATCCCTTAAGTCTTCAGATATTAACATCATCTTGGGTATGGACTGGATGAAAGCTCATTATGCCAAATTGACTGTTACACCAGGTCTGTTCAGCTCACACACCCCTCTGGCAAGATAGTCACTGTCTCCACCAAAATTGCAAAGCGTCAACTCTATTCTCTAAATGCCAGCCCTTTTCCTGACCTTGAAGATATCCCGGTAGTCCGCGACTTTCTGGATGTCTTTCCAGAGGAACCGCCAGGTATTCCACCTGACAGAGATGTAGAGTTTGTCATAGATCTTATCCCCGGAACCGCCCCAATTTCTAGGAGACCTTACAAGATGGCACCCTTAGAGCTAGCCGAGCTTAAGAAACAACTTGATGAGTCCTTTTAAAAGGGTTTCATCCATCCTAGTTCTTCTCCCTCGGCTTGCCCCGTCCTCTTCATCAAGAAGAAGGATGGTACAGACCGAATGGTTGTAGATTATCGTCCCGTTAATTTGGTCATGATAAAGAACAAGTATCCGCTCGCCAGGACCAACGATCTGTATGATCAGCTCGCTGGATCCTCAGTCTTTTCCAAGATGGATTTGAGGTTAGGCTACCACCAAATCAAGATCAGAAACGGGGACATTCCTAAAATGGCTTATGTCACTCGTTATGGTCAGTACGAGTACACCGTCATGTCCTTTGGTCTAACCAACGCTCCAGCTACATTCTCCCGCTTGGTGAACTCGATCTTCATGGAGTACTTAGATAAGTTCGTTGTGGTTTACCTCGATGATGTCCTTATTTACTCGAAGAACGAGGAAGAGCATGCCGAACATCTTAGACTTGTGTTAGAAAAACTCAGAGAACACCGCCTTTATGCCAAGTTCTCCAAGTGCGAATTTTGGTTACCAGAAGTGACCTATCTCAGCCACGTGATCTCTGGTAAGGGCATTCCTGTCAATCCCGAGAGAGTTCAAGCCGTTCTTGATTGGACTCCGCCTGAAATGGTTAAGCAAGTTTGGAGTTTCCTTGGCCTAGCCAGTTATTGTCGCCACTTCGTTGAGAACTTCTCCAAAGTGGCCAAACCTCTCACGAAACTTCTCAAGAAACATAAAAAGTTTGACTGGTCCCCACAGTGTGAGCACAGTTTTCAGGAACTGAAAAGACGCCTGACTTCTGCTCCCATACTTGTGCCACCGGATTTCACTAAAGACTTTGTTATCTACTGCGATGCCTCACGACAGGGACTAGGTTGCATTCTTATGCAAGATCGCCATGTGATTGCCTATGCATCTCGACAGTTGCATCCACATGAGGAGAATTATCCTACACATGATCTAGAGCTTGCAGCCGTAGTCTATGCACTTAAGACCTGGCGACATTACCTTCTTGCTAAGCGTTGCGAGATTTACACCGATCACCAGAGTCTCAAGTACATCTTCACCCAACCAGATTTGAACCTTAGGCAAAGACATTGGTTGGAGTTGATCTTAGATTATGACTTAGGGATTACCTACACCCTAGGCAAGGGAAATGTCATGGCTGATGCACTAAGTCGTAAGTCCTATTGCAACAATCTCATGTTGCAACAGGGCCAACCACTTCTCCATGAGGAGTTATGTAAGCTCAACCTTCACATTGCTCCTCACGAATTCCTTTCTACCCTGGTGGCGAAACCTACTCTTGTGGATCAGATCATCTCTGCTCAGAAGCAGGATACGGGAATTTCCCGGATCAAGAGAAACATTGACAAGGGAGTTGGTGGCGGTTTCTCCTTAGATGATCGAGGTGTTGTTTTATTTGAGAATCACTTGGTGGTTCCCAAGAATCAACATCTGTGACAACTGATTCTTAAGGAGGCCCATGAATCTCCTCTCATGATTCATCCCGGTAGTACTAAGATGTATCAGGACCTACGCCAGAGGTTCTGGTGGACTAGGATGAAGAGAGAAATCGATGAGTTCATTGCCAACTGTGACGTTTGTCGTCGCGTTAAGGCAGAACATCAGACACCTGCCGGCACCCTTCAGCCTTTAGCTATTCCTGAGTGGAAATGGGATAAAGTTGGTATGGACTTCATCACCGGCTTTCCCAGGACCAAGAGAGGGAATAACGCTATCTTCATAGTCATTGGTCGTCTTTCCAAAGTAGCTCACTTCCTACCTATTCGAGAGAGTATCACTGCTAGTTAGTTCGCTGACTTATATATTTCTCGAATAGTGTCACTTCATGGTGTTCCACTAGAGATCAATTCAGACCGTGGTAGTCTTTTCACTTCTCATTTCTGGGAGAGTTTCCAAACTGCCATGGGCACCCATCTTTCCTTCAGTACCGCTTTCCACCCTCAATCAAGTGGTCAGGTGGAAAGGGTCAACCAAATCCTCGAAGACATGCTTAGAGCTTGCGTTATCTCATTCAGTATGGATTGGTAGAAGTGCCTTCCTTTCGCCGAGTTTGCTTATAACAATAGCTACCAATCCAGTCTCAAGAAAGCTCCTTTTGAGATTCTGTATGGACGAAGATGTCGAACACCTTTGAACTGGTCAGAAACCGGTGAAAGACAATTCTTTGGACTGGATATGATCCAAGAGGCAGAAGAGCAAGTTCGCATCATTCGTGAGAATTTGAAAACAGCCCAATCTCGTCAAAAGAGCTAGTATGACCGACGTCATAAGGAAGTGGCTTATGAAGTTGGCGACAAGGCTTATCTTCGGGTTACTCCCTTGAAGGGTACACATCGTTTTGGTATCAAGGGCAAGTTGGCTCCTCGTTACATTGGTCCTTTTCGCATTCTCGCAAAACGAGGAGAGGTTACCTACCAGTTGGAACTACCCCCACATCTTTCTCGAGTACATGATGTCTTCCACGTCTCTCAACTCAGGCGTTGCTTCTCAGATCCCATCCGCAGAGTGGACCACGAAACGCTTGATCTGCAAGATAACCTCACTTATCGAGAGTACCCCGTCCGCATTCTGGATCAAGCAGAGCGTGTCACTCAATGTCATAACATCAAGTTTCTCAAGGTTTAGTGATCTCATCATTCCGAGAGAGAAGCTACTTGGGAGCGTGAAGATCGTCTTCGATTGGAGTACCCCACTTTCTTTCCGCCAACTCCTGAATCTCGGGACGAGATTTTTTCGAGTGGGGGCAAGTTGTCACATCCCTAGTTCTGGTATGACCTAGACCAGCTAGTCATTTACGCATCATGCTTAAATTCCATTTAAATTTGAAATGGGGATTTGTGAAACCCTCAGAATCATTTCTGGAAATAACCCAGATAAAAATTGCTCCAAAAAGGTCCAAGAAAATGTTCATGTAGCTCCCAGAAAATATGGTTAGAGGTAAAATTCAAACAAATATTTTCAGGAGCTCATAAGTATTTATTTTGTACTTTTGGAATTAATGCAATAATTATTTGCTTTGGATATATATTTTCTATATATAATATATGTCCAAAAATTCTGAATTTTGGTGAGGGGCTTTGGATTAATCCCTTAGGTCCCTGCAAAATATGACAGAATTAAATAAATTAGTTTAGCATAATTTTTAAGCAGAAACAAATGTTAGAAAATAGAAAACAAAACAAAAATAGAAAAGAAACTAACCTGCGGCCAGCTCCCGTGCTGGCCCAGCACTGTGCAGCCTGGCCGGCCCAGTTGGCCGGCCCAGCCCAGCTGCCCCCTCCCTTGTCGTCTTCCTCCCGCCAGGAGGACGGGCGTGTGTCCGGCGCGCGCGCACGCTCCGCGCGCCACGTGAGCTGCCTACCTGGCCTCTTCCCTGCCAGCGCGACGCGCTGGGCGACATCGTGGCTGCCGTCCCGATCCGGTCAACCTCCTCACTTCTCCCCTCGCTTTCTCCCTCGCTTGCCGCAGCCATGGCCGAGCGCCATCCTCACCGCCGTTCGCCGTAGTCGTCGCCAGAGCCGTCCCCTCGCCCCTCCGTCGAGTCCACGAGCTCCGCCACATCTCCTTCTACCTCCTCGTCGAGCCACGTGACGCGGCAAGCCCTCGAGAGCCGCCATCGCCATCGTCTTCCTCCTCGGGCTCCGCCGTCCGCCGCTGTCGATTCACCGTCACCAGGTCTCCCCCGAGCCCGCTGTGCTGCTCCGCGTGATCGCGTGAGCATCTCCCCGTTTTCCCTCTCTTCTCCCCCTCATTCCCGCGCCGTATCCGTCGTTACCACCATGGCCGAAGCCATCGCCGCCGCAGCTCCTCGCCGTCATGGCCAGAGCCACCGCAGCCCGTGCCTGCACCCACCACCGCGCTCAGCAGCCTCCCAGAAGGCCAACGCCGCCGCCCGCAACTCCTGCCGTACCCTGCAGCACCCGCGCGGACCCAGCCGAACTCCGGCCGCCGCCCCGAGCTTCGCTCCAGCGAGCTCCGGCCGCCCCCGCCTCTCCCGCTTGCTCCGATCAGTGCAGACGAGCATGGGCTTTGCCTCTGTGGTCTCCGCCGCACGTTTGGTCGCCGGAAGGCGATTTCCGACGCTCTTCGCCGCGTCTGGCCTCGCCGGCGTCGAGTCGCCGGCGGGTTTGACCCGCTGACCGGGGTTTGACCCTCTCGCTTGTGTCACTGACGCGTGGGCCACCCCCTGACATTTTTAGTTAGTATTAGATTAACACTAATTAACCTAGGTTAGTTACTTAGTTAGGCACTGACCAGTGGGCCCGGCGCCCAATAATCCTAATTAGACTAAATAAACCCCCTGTTAACTAACTGAGTCACTGACGTGTGGACCCCACACATCAGGTTTGACTTGGTCAGTGCCATTGACCTACTAACGTAAGCATGACGCTGTGCTGACGCAACATATCATTTTCTTGTATTAAAATAAATTAGGACATTCCAGAAAATGATATAAACTTCAAAAATTCATATAAATTCAACCGTAGCTCAGATTGAAATAATTTATATATGAAAAATTATCAGAAAAATTCAATCTATCCATCTGTACCAGTTTCATGCATGTGAAACCAACTTATACCTACTGTATAAGTGAAACACTAAAATGGCTTATATAAAGATCTTATTTTGGAGATGCATTTGAATCTTTGGATCAAATGGATTTCATCCAAATAAAAGCTAGTTGCATCAGCTCAATCAGCATCACATATTCATGCCATGATCATGCATCATATTGTTGCATATGCTTGTGTTTGATTATCGACACCGTTCCTTCTCGATAGGTACTGCTCCGAAGACCGATCCAGAGTACATGTTAGAGGAGCAGTGCTCCCCTGTTGATCTACCAGGCAAGCAAACCCCCTTGTTCATTCCAATACAATCCTACTCTCTCGCTCCTGCTCTCATTTATTGCATTAGGACAACAATGATTCAACTGCTACTTTATGCTGTGGTAGTTGAACCCATTCCTCTGCATGACATGTCATTGCCACAGTAAATTTTTTAAACCCACTAGCATGTGTAGGAGTTGGTTGAGCCATGTTGTGTTCTTGACATGCCATGCTTGCTATTGCTTAGAATTGTGTCAGGTCTGATTCATCGGCAATGAATTGGAGTGGTACGATATGTTCTGGTGCTGAGAGTTAACCGTGTGAACACGATTTGGTAAAGGTTGCAGTGAGAGGCCATGTAGGAGTACATGGTGGGTTGTCTCACTGGAACCATCCTGAAGAATTGAGTTCTGTTTAAGTTGTCCAATGACTAGCTACTACCACACATTGGGCTCCGGGCACTCCAAGCTCTCTCGACTTATTAACCAACTTGGTCTTTGTCCAGGAGTCGCAAATAGTTTCTGGTGTTTGTAGGTAGTGTTAGTAGTCTACCAAGTGGCACCCGGCCAGGTGGGCTTGGGACAGACTAGGCACAAGTGGCACGGTGTACCAAGCGTAGATCCATCCGGCGAGGTGGGCTTGGGAACCCTGCACACATCGTTTGGGGCCGTGAGCGACACCCTGGCCGGATCTCCTTGCCGAGGGAACCCGAATAGGCGATGAACCTGGATGAGAGACTTGTGTGGTTAGTCAGGTCATGGCCGACACCCTCGCCAGGCTTTCGCTTGAAGGTTGCCGAGATACATGATGTGTACATGGTGATAAGTGGTGAGAGCGTGTGTGAAGAAGTACACCTCTGCAGGGTTATCATGATCTATTTGAATAGTCGTGTCCTCGGTTATGGACTTCTTGGATGCTTACGTGGTACATAGACAACTTAAAGTGGATACTCTAGAATGCTCAAGACAAGTGCGAGTGCTATGGATGGCCTCCCGTAGGGAGACGGGAATGAATCCATAGTAGAGTATTGATGTGGTGATTAGTGGACTCGTGTGCGCCACCTCAAAAGAGTTACCAGCAGTCGTAGTACAGGTTAGCCACTGAGTCAAAGCTGGCTTGCTTCAACTGAACCCCACATTGCCTCCTTGATACTAATGCATGTATGATAGGATCTGATGTAAGTCTTGCTGAGTACCTTTGTACTCACATTGCTTTATTTATGTTTTGCAGCGGAGACTTCGGTCTTACTAGTCTACTTGGACTTCGACGAGTAGCTTGCACCTCAGCTACGGTCTTGTCCCCTTGGGAGGGTCTTGTAGATAGTCAGGCTTCTCAGCCTTTTTCTTTTGTAGTTGTCTGTACTCAGACATGTAATGCTTCCGCTTGTTGCTTGTATGCTCTAAATGATGGGTCATGTGACCCCTGTTTGTATTTAATGCTATGTGGCTCTTCTGGGCCTTTATCTATATGAGTTGCATTATGTTGTGATGCCATGTTGTATAGCACATACTTGCATGTTATGCGTACGTGTGACGTGTATTGCTATGTGTTGGGTCCGACTATCTAGTTGTTTATCCTTGGCAGCCTCTCTTATGGGGAAATGTAGCCTAGTGCTTCCCTGAGCCATAGTAGTCCGCTACAACCCAGTTCACCGGAGTCCTGCTAGCCCATCACTACTGCTCAGGACACTTGACTGGCCGGCATGTGTTTCACTTTGTTCTTGTGTCTGTCCCTTCGGGGAAATTTCACGCGGTGACATCTGGAGTCCTGCCTAGCCTGCTACAGCCCGGGTTCCCGGAGTCCTGTTAGCCCAGTGCTACAGCCCGGATTCATACGCTGTTGACCGACATGCTTGAGGTTGATTCATGTATGCCTGTCCCTGTAAGTTAGTGCCACTTTGGGTTCATGACTAGCCATGTTGGCCCGGGTTCTCTGTCATATGGATGCTAGCGACACAATCATATACGTGAGCCAAAAGGCGCAAACGGTCCCAGGCCAGGGTAAGGCGACACCCGTGGGAATACCGTGCGTAAGGCCGCAAAGTGATATGAGGTGTTACCGGCTAGATCAATGTGACTTGGAATCGGGGTCCCGACATGTGGTTTTAGGGAAGTGGCTGGCATAGGCCGAGCATCGAAGGTTCTGGTGTGAATAGTGGTTCCGGTGACGACCGGGCAATCGGTTTTGACTGTACACCGCTCTTGTCGCATTTGCGTTGCAGCCCGGCATGCTGGACCCTCCACGTCGCTCACCGAATGGAACGCGCTTAGTCTTGCATTTTCGCTCGCTTGTGGGACCATAGTTGAGAGCAAACCGACGTCCCTCCCCCTTCCCCGCCCGCGTCATTTATTATACCACCACTCCCTCCGTTTTATGTGGAGTAAATAAAAACAGAGGGAGTATACTACGGATGAGGATCCCTTGACGTGGCCGAACCCATTGAGTAACTGACATGCGGGGCCTAGAAAGCATGGGGTCCGCCAGTAAGTGACCAAAAGGGAGGGTAAGGCAGGGATACCTACGCCAGAGGATCCACTTCCACTATTTTACTTTGACCAAATGTTAGAGTAATAATATATGACATGCAACTTACACAAATGTGAGAGTAATAATATATGACATGGAACTTAAACAAAGCATACAGGGTCTAATGCGTTTTTCGAGGCTAACTTTGACCAAATGTTTGAGTAATAATATATGACAGGCAACTTACACAAAGCATACGGTCAAATTCGTATGTGAAAGGAGTTTCCAATGATATAATTTTCACATTATACATCTCATGTACTATTAATCTTGTCAATAGTCAAATTGGAAACCATCTCGAGTACAAATCTAGGAGTACGTACGAATCTAACAATATTGATTGGGCGTTGTTGAATGTTGATACCTTTTTGATCAAAGTAGAGATACTTTGACTACACATAGAACTTATATGTAAACTAGAAAGGATAGGAGGCAGTATATTGTACGTTCAAAAACGAAACGAACATTGAATACCATTTATATATGATTTGTGGATGCTATGATCACCAGTTCAAAATTTTGAATTCACCTTAGGTATCACGTGCCCCCACTCGTTCCCTCTCGATTTCATCTCGGGGCCCGGAGGTCTATTGAAAGAGGACTAGGGTGGGTACATGCCAATGATACTCCGTAGAATATTCAAATGAGGCATGCGGGAGGATGGACTCGACTGGATCAAGGGCGACATGATCGATGGAGAAGAGGGTTGGAGAGGAATGAGAAATGAGAAAACGCCACATGATTATACTTGGACGGCTCAAATAAACAATAAGTTGTCTCGCCTTGGCCTACATAGTGAAAGGCCTAATGCGCAACGCGGAGCACTGCCGCTCGAATATGGCCGGGAAAACAGGGAAACCGACATGTGGGGCAGACTAGTCCAATGGAGGAGCTGGCCCACGACCTCCTTGCCACTGACAACCGTTCATGTGGGTCGTTGGGGCCAACAACGGGGTGCAGCTCCAGCACTGCCTCTGGACACGGCGACCGCGGTGAGCGACACGCTCATATCGTATCTAGACACGATCGGTTTCAGTGTGCCGAGGGTGGCGTTAGTGCTGTGGCACGACCAATGGTATGTTTGGTTTGTGCCCAAGGTTGCCCCATCAAAGCAATGGGTAGCCAAAATTTTGGTTGATGTATTGGATGCCCATGATTTGGCCGACATTGGCAAGAAAAATGAACTAGAATTGGCTAGAGTTCATTGGCATGCCAAAGAAATGGCAACCATCCAAACAAAGACCAATCTTTGGGTCATGACCAAAATTTTGGTTGAGGTATTGGTTACCCATGATTTGGTCGACATTGGCAAGAAAAATGAACTAGAGTTGGCTAGAGTTCATTGGAATGCCAAAAAAATGTCAACCATCCAAACAAAGACCAATCTTTGGGTCATGACCAAAATTTTGGTAAGGTGCACTTTGGCCACAATCCAAACACACCCCAACACCCGGCTCGTCGAGGATGCACGGGGCACCGCGACGCGTCTGCGGAGTGGTGTAGCGCAGCCAACTGCATCCTCTGGACCTGAGACCATGCCGGGTCGTCTTGCTTTTTCAATGACATGCGGGGATCACATGTGAGCAAAGGGCATCTCCAACGTTGCCACCGCCGCAGCTGACTACCGTAGCACACCAAAACCCTCGTCCCTCGCGCCGTCGCGCGGTGCGTTCCCAGCCGGCGCCAGCTACCCGCATTCATGCCATCCGTTCGCATGTCATTGTTAAGAGGCTCGGTGCCCGAGGAACCAACTCCGGCGACTTAATGACGCACCCGGACACTTGGCCACACCAGAATGCGCTACTTAAAGCGGCAATGCCCAGCTAACCTCCACACCATAGCGCATCGTCCTCCTACCTGGCACCACATCCGCCATGACCGCAAGTGCGAACGCTCTGCGGGAGAGCTTGTCTTCGGGGATGAAGCTCGAGGTCGCCGCCCTCGCTCAAGTCACCTCTCGCGACGCAATAGCGGTGTAGATGGACGCGGACGCGACCGCACAAGCGGTGGCCACGCTGGTGGCCGACGATGGGAGCACCGTCATCCACGCGTCCTACTCGCCGTCGTCCAATGTCCGGCACCGCCGAGGTCGGGGACTCCTCCGAGGATGAGTAGGTCATGGGAGGCGGTAGGGCATGTTGTGCCAATTGGCCGGTCCGTATCCCGTGTTCTACTCTTCCTCACTGGAGACTGCACCTTCACTTCACGAGTCTTGAACCCCGCCCTCGTACATAGAGATCACAGATGGAGGACGTCGGTCGCAGACGTAGAATAGGTTTAGGGTCGGGTTTCTTTTATTTTTATGTCCTATAAAAGTTTGAAATGTAATGAAAATCTGCCGTGTTTGCATTAATCTCGGCCTGTGTATATGAACTTTCACAATAATATACATATTGTAGGAGTACTAGCAAGATGCTCGTGCGTTGCACGGAAGATCAAGATCTTGTGGGAGAATAGGATGAACGAGGGAAAACCTTATATGCAAATGTGGAGAGGAGTGCGGGTAAATTTTCATAGTTTCCTTCCTATCCGTTAGATATAGATCGGACGACCTATATTGCAGGATGACAGGCACACCATCATCACCAACTCTGCTTTTTATTGAACCGAGACAAATCTAACATGCGAAGTAAAATAAACACATAGGGTCTATACATACACAAATTATCTTAGGCACTCCAATAGTACGTCCACTACACATTCACGCATTTCACATCTTTCTACATCTACGGGAACCTACGAAAGGGTTAACGTAAATTGCCTCTCTCTCTCCTCCCCTGATTTTCATGGTGGTGGGCCCCTCCCTCCCCCAATCTACAATCAACAGATCACACGTTTCGCATTACATTAATTATGTAACTGGGATTACGTAGGCGTAGCATTACTCGTCCTAAAAAACCCAACTAAGCCAACCTCCCAGCATATCGCGCGGGAAAAGACCCGTTTGCGCCGTTTTAGTCGGGATTACCGGATTACTAGTAGTAGTATCGATGGATCCCGCGAAGCAACAAATTTTTTTTGAGGGGGCGAAGCACATAGTTTAAAAGGAAAAAAGGCGGTTCACTCATAGCACTCCTGTCGCGGTCGCATTGCACCCCACACACGTTCGGTCCTGCACACGGCTCACGCAAACGGAACGCGCTTCGGCTTGCCTCTTCACTAACACGTGGGACTGCACTTGGAGAGACCGACCATGCGTCAAACTCCCCCCGCCCACCGCGCGAAATCCTCCCCCCCACACCCAAAAATTCCCCCCAAATCCGATTCAATCGCCCTTCGGCCAACTAGCCAATAATATTCCCCAAGCCCCCTGTCCCCCTCCACTCCATTCGCTCTGCCAAAGCCGCCCTCCCCACCGCGCCGATACGTCGGCGCCGCGGTTCGGCGATCCTCTCGCTCCCACAGTATGCTCTCATAGACTGTCGTCCTCTTGCCGCGCCGCCACCTCTGGCTTCGTTCTTGTGGAGGCGCACGACGGTCAGTGCCGCCACCGCTGGCGATGTTCGTGTGGAGACGCACGGCGGTCAGCTTCTCCCACGGTACGCGCATTCTAGACCGAGGCCCCGTTCATGTCGGTGTAGCGCTGAATGTTAGCTGATAGACATTGTTAATCTCACTGTTTGCCGAAGTAGTTTACTGTTAATATGCTCTGCTTAAGAAGCTTCCTTGCCCTGTTCTGCACTCAATCTGCTTAGCTGAGATGGCATGCCAAGGCCGATTAGTTGCTAAAATATCCTGCCATATATTTATCGCGATGTAGATTGTCATGGTCTAGTAGCCAATCTATTAGGTGAAATAGCTCTACACCATTTATACTCGATCTTTGTTGCTGCGATGGCCTTCGATAATTCGATGGCTGTGTGCTTGGCCTCATTGACTGCTGAAACATCCTGCCATAATTTGGCACTCAAATCTGTTTGCTGAATTAGCTTTACATATATTTCGTTACTTAGATCTGCTCTTCGAAATATCTTGCCATAGCATTAGACATCGACCTAGGTATTTTTTCTGGACTTCATAAAAAAGCATATATGTTTTTCCTATAATATCTAGTAAAAGAAGTAATTTGTATGTCTAACAGATGGGCAGGACTTGGATAACTTCTACTCGAAGATTCTCCACTGCATATGTAGAGGGGGTTGAAAACTTCATGAACTTTATCACAGCTTAGTACGGTGGTCCGAAATCAGATGTTTCTGCCCGTGTAGCAGTTGTACGAATTCAGTTACAAGACCCCAGTTGTCGGTGTCAAAACCGGCGGATCTCGGCTAGGGGGTCCCGAACTGTGCGTCTAGGCGGATGGTAATAGGAGGCAGGGTACACGATGTTTTACCAAGGTTCGGGCCCTCTTGATTAATATTGATGATATGGGTAGTACAAGAGTAGATCTACCACGAGATCAGAGAGGCTAAACCCTAGAAGCTAGCCTATGGTATGATTGTATGTTGTCCTAAGGACTAAAAACCTTCCGATTTATATAGACACCGGAGAGGGTTAGGGTTAGACAAGGTCGGTTACAAAGGAGGAGATATACATATCCGTATTGCCTAGCTTGCCTTCCACGCCAAGTAGAGTCCCATCCGGACACGAGATGAAGTCTTCAATCTTGTATCTTCATAGTCCAACAGTCCGGCCAAAGGATATAGTCTAGATGGCCGGACACCCCCTAATCCAGGACTCCCTCAGTAGCCCCTGAACCAGGCTTCAATGATGATGAGTCCGGCGCGCAGTGTTGTCTTCGGCATTGCAAGGCGGGTTCCTCCTCCGAACACATCACAGAAGAATTTGAATACAAGGATAATGTCCGACCCTGCAAAATAAGTTCCACATACCACCTTAGAGAGAATAATATTCCCACAAATATTAATCTGCTGATATGTTTTGGCAACATGACATCATGCCATGGCTCGGTGATTATTTCGAGCCGTTTTTCTTCAACCAGCTCCACACATAACGCGAGGCAGTTTCTTGACACGTCTTGTCGAAGTAGAGATCGTGTTCCCCTAATTACGGGATTCTCATCAATACGGTCGCGGGTAACCCAACCATGTCTAGGACTCCTAGATTATAGGTAAGTCCCAAACGGCTACGGAAGGGACGCTTGATATTCACCCTCTTTATAAAGGGACAAGGATTTTACATTTTTCCCTCCCGTGCTCAATCGAATCCTTCCCCCGCCTCGAGTTCTAACACCCAAAGCCCAGTTCAGGTGCTTCGGACCTTCAATCATGTCCGGATCTAGCCTTTAAGGCCGATGGATGCCCTCCTCTGTTACGGAAGAGGATATCAAGAAGCTGAGGGAGGCCAGATACCTGACCACCGAGGTTTTGCATCGGCTGCCTGCCCGAGGGCAGGTCGTCCCTACTCCCAAACCCAACGAAAATGTCGTGTTTGTCTCCCACTTCCACCGAGGTCTAGGCCTCGCTCTGGATCCCTTCGTTAGGGGTTTGATGCTCCATTACAGGCTAGATTTCCACAATCTAGCCCCGGACTCCTTTCTCCACATCTCGGCATTTATTGTCGTGTGTGAGGCCTTCCTCCGCATTACCCCTCACTTCGGCCTGTGGCTCAAGAGCTTTGACGTGAAGCCGAAGATGGTCGAGGGGCAGCATGTAGCGTGCGGAGGCGCATTAATAAGCAAGATCGCCGATGGACAAAGGGCTCCTTTCCAGAGGTGTCCGGATTATGGCAACGGGAGTGGTTTTACATCACAGCCCCCAGAAGTGCCATGTGGGTGGCTGCCCCTGCTTTCTGCTCGGGCCCTCCACCACAATTGATGTCATGGATTTGCAGAGGACTGAGCTGGGGTCCAGCCAAGGACGTGCCTATACTACAGAGCCGCATTCAAGATCTCTTCGAAGGAGATTTCAGTCTGGTTATGGTGGTGCAAGTCATGCTGGTTCGTCGAGTCCAGCCTTGCAAACGCCGGCCCCTCCGCATGTCGGAGTTCAACCCAGAAGGACCGTGCACTATTCAGAATTTCCTTGGCCTGACGCACGAGGAGATGTATAAATCATTCTTCGGACCCCAAATAGAGTGTCCGGATACCACCGAGGACGTGGGCCTGAGCAGTAACCGCACCACCGACCAAGTAAGTAATCCTCTAGCCGAACACACTGTGTTTCATTTATCATGACGTCATACTGAGAAATCGCTCTTTGACCAGGACTAGATAACAAAGGCGAAGATGATCCGGTGTTTGGCCCCCCTTCCTGAAGGTTTGGACAATCCGGTATTGGAAAAGATGCTCGAGCTAGCACCTTGCCTGGAGCCCTCAAAGGAAGATAAAGGGGGAATAATGAGGGCGAAAGTGGGCCCCCATCGCTACCAATTCCAACCGAGGGAATGAGCGCCTCCGTGAAGGAGGATAACCAAGGGGAAGAATCCGACCTTCTCTCGCTTCGGGGAAGGAAGAGGACTGCCTCTGAAGATCCAGAAACCAAGGATTCCAAACGGGAGAAGAAATCTTCACCAGAGGGTCCTGCCTTGGAGGGTGCTCTTGCCATACAAAGTCCGCGCGAGGATCAGCCCTCCAACGAGTTGTAAGTAATCAAAAAGTACTTTAATAGTGGAGATATACTACCTTACTTCTGAGGAAAATAACGGAAGCGTTTATCTTGCAGTTCGGATCTTAGCCCTTCTTAGCAGAGCTCGTCTTCGGGGGATTTTCTTCCGGAGATGATGGAGAGCAAAACGCCTCCCCCGGACTCCCCCGCTCAAGACGCGGGTGACCTTGAAGTGTCATCACGGAGGGCCTCTCCGGATCCGGTGAGGCCAGAAGATTATCCTATAGTCACCCGAAGTCCCCAGCGTCCGGCTCTTGAAGAGAGCAAACAAAAGAGTCCGGCACCATCTGGTATGCGGTCGGACGTACTGAGGGAGCTGTTGGAGCGAGCAGCCATCTCAGAAGAACATCGTACGTTGATGGGTACGGTGATGGAAAGAATTTCGTCCGCCGAAAGCGGATTGCATGAAGCCTTTATGAGTCTATTGACGGGCTTTGAGGTATGTGAAATGATATAATTGTTTATAGTACCGCACATTTTTAGGTGTGCCCTGTGTAGATAGTAGCCCCTGAGACTCTGGTTGTCGTCGAGAACGGCGGCGAACAGAGGATCATAGTCCCAGGTAATAACCAAACCGCCTTTATGTGCAGGTGGTGGAAGCTCCGGTGGCTAGCCGGACTAATGAGTTTGCCGAACTAAAGAGGCAACTGGATGTGGCAGATGCCGACATCGAGCTTGTTAACAAGCGGCTTGATGAGGCACAGGGTAAGTAATGTTTTCTGGTGAATGTCACATAGTAAGAGCAGCATGATGCCAGTATCTTTAATATGTTGTGACTGCAGATGGAGCTGCCACCGTGGAGACCCTTCGGGCAGAACTTGCCCGAGCCAAAGAACAACCAAGGAGTAGTAATGCGGCTGCTTTGAAGGCGGCTGAAGAGTTGAGAGCCAAGAAGGCCGCGCATTGTGAGAGCAAAGAGAAAATGGCCAAGATGGCTATAAAGTTAAAAGACACTGCCGACCGTTGCCAGTTCCTTGAAGAGGAAAACCGAGTGAAGGCGACAGACCTTGAAAAGGCCACGATGGCGACCAAAGACATCCGCTCTGCAATGAGAGCGAAGAAGGAGGAGCTGTGTGAAGCCAGGGATATTGCAGCTGGGAAGCCCTTTATGCTACGGAGGAAGTTCGGAGATCCGCGGTATGCCCCTCTGGATCGGCTGTGGAGTTCGGCAGACGCATATATGGACTTGGCGGCGAGCGTTGTCGATGCGGCCGAATACTTCCGAGATCAAATAGATCGTGAAGTGGACAAGCTGTTCTGGTCGCAGTTTAACGTTCTAGAGCGTCCGCTTCCATTGACTGATCAGCTAGCCGAATGGGCCGAACTCAATAGGTTGTCCGGACTCGCCATGAGGTCCGTCGTAGATCATCTGTGGCTGGAAAAACCGAAGCCGAACAGCTATTTCAGCTTAGTGCAGCAGTTCCTTGGAGCGGTGCCGCGCATCAATGCGATGAAGAGGTCGGCGTGTATAGTAGACTCGCGGATGGCCCTTGCTCGTGTCAAAGCATACTGGGCAGAGATGGATGCTACCACTGTTGCGGCGCAGGGTTCAGCCATAGGCCGAGTGGCTGCCGAGCACTATTTTGAAGAAGTTCTCGAGGGTGCTCGTTTAATAGAGGCCCAGTGCTCGAAGAATATTATGTTTGAGTGACATGTATTCCCATTGTAAACACAATGTTTTTATGAAATTTATTAAGGCTGTATTTATATTTTTGCCTAAAAGTAATATGATGCCTCCTGTGCGGCCGTTTATGTATATATGTATATAACCTGAAAGCTTGCAGTCGTCGGCTTCAACCCCCACGCATATAATGCGGTGGTGTTCGCAAAAGACGTGTGTTCACACTTAATCCAACGTCTTGGTCCTATTAAGGAGGTGATAGCGCAGCGAACTAGGCAACCGGACTATAATGCTTTAACACTTTCACTTAGCCAAAGGAGTTTGACAGTGGGGCTACTATATAGCCCCTGGTGGCTCCGCACTCTCCCGAATTCGGGGTGCGTACATGCCTGACCGGGAAATGGCCCTTCATTAAGGCGGAGGAATTCTAACATTCCGATAGGTCATCGAGTGGTTGACCAGTCTCACGCTATATCATGACAGTCAGTTTTCGGCTTTCTCTACTGAGGTGCTCGTCCGGACGAACCGGGGCACAATCGCAGTAGTTCCGCTGGTGCCGCCTTAGCCGATAGAGCGGAATGTAAGGCACGAAAACATAGGAGCTGGGCAAACCCAACATTTGACCAAAGACATGATTCGGAGCTGATGCATATAAGGCCAAACTCGCAATGCCGAACACTCCCTAAGGTATTCGGTCTTTATGGTATAAACCGGGCCTAAATAGTGCACTTTGTAAGAAGCCCCCGGTGTCCAGGTACATACATTATTCTGACATGGCCACATGCCAAGACGCCAGCATCCTTCTCAATAGTACTGGGAATCCGAGGGATGTGTATCAATACGAGATAGTAAGAAAGGTTTACGCAGGGTCTTAATCTAAAAGGAATCCTTGGAACGGGTCCCTGATGCACGTTTGCACCTGTGTCTCCGTTGTGCCGTATCCTGGCCGGGTGTAGCACGATGGTCATCTGTAAAAGAGAGGAACTTAGGTGAAAAGTTGTCATGCAAAAAGGTAGGTTTAAAGAAACCATGTATAATTCAAGATGAGTAAAAATTGCCACTTGTCTGCGCGCATTGAGCCCCTTGTATTTGTAATAGGGGTGTGGCCATCAAACCTGTATGAATTACATATAGCTGCATCGGACTCGTCTAACCGTGTCCGTAGTCTTGACGACCTATCGAATGTTTTAGTTGGTGAGGCCGTTTTAGTGTGCGGCTGCCAAAGCAGCCGCACTATCTTCGGCACGCAGGGATCGCTCAATATTTCCATTTACTGTAATGATGCCACGTGGACCGGGCATCTTAAGCGTGAGGGGAGCGTAACGCGGTATTGCATTAAAGCGAGCGAAAGCTTCGCATCCAAGTAGTGCTTGATAGCCACTTTGGAACGGAGCAATGTGGAAGGTTAAATTTTCGCTACAAAAGTTATCGGGGAAGCCGAATATAACCTCTAGTAGCAGGGAGCCTGTTCAATGAGCCCCTGGGCCTGATGTTACTCCTTTAAAGGTAGTATTGCAGTGGCAAATTTTCGTTGGGTCTATCCCCATTTTGCGGATTGTGTCCTGATATATCAGGTTTAGACTGCTGCCACCGTCCATCAGGACTCGTGTGAAGTGGTATCCGTCAATTATTGAGTCTAATACCAAGGCATCCCATCCTGCACGGCGGATACTTGCTGAGTAATCCCAATGGTCGAAAGTGATCGGTTGAGACGACCAATGGCAGGATTCCGCGGTGATAGGCCCTTCGGCATATTTCTCTGGGAGTGCTGCTTTGTTTCTCCCCTTGATCACGTGTAACACGTTTACTGTTTTGACTTCTGGTGGAAATTTCTTTTGTTCCCCAGTGCTTTGCTTGCGAGGCTCATCCTCGTCTTCGCTTGGTGTATCCTGCCCCTTATGTTCGGCGTTGAGCTTGCCGGACTGCTTGAAGACCCAACATTCTCTGTGGGTATGATTTGCAGGTTTATCGGGGGTGCTATGGATCTGACATATTTGGTCCAGAATTTTGTTTAGGATGGACAGTTCATCTCTGGCGCCTTTAGAGGGCGGCTTTTGCTGACCTGGCCGAGAGCTTCTAAATCCGGCATTTACCGCCGTGCTCTTCGGGCTGTCTTCTTTATTCCGGCGCTTATTATTTTTGTTGCGTCGTGATTTCTCATTTCCATCTCTAACTTCGGATGTACTTGGGTCGCTGGTGCTGCATCTGGCTAGCCAGCTGTCCTCACCCGCGCAAAAGCGGGTCATGAGGCTTGTTAGTGCTGCCATTGTTCTCGGCTTTTCTTGGCCGAGGTGTCTGGCAAGCCATTCGTCGCGGACGCTATGCTTAAGAGCTTCCAAGGCTTCAGCTTCCGGACAGTCGACTATTTGGTTCTTTTTAGTAAGAAACCTGTTCCAAAGCTTTCGGGCTGACTCTCTGGGCTGTTGAGTTATATGACTCAAATCGTCTGCGTCCGGAGGCCGGACATAAGTCCCTTGAAAATTTTCCCGAAAAGCGTCTTCGAGCTCTTCCATATTCAAATGGAGCTTTCGGGGAGGCTTTTAAGCCAGTGCCGAGCTGGCCCTTTGAGTTTGAGGGGTAAATACTTAATGGCGTGGAGATCATCTCCCCGGGTCTGTTGTTCCGTCGTATGCCTCTATGTTTACGGGTTTGAATCCCTCTGGAAATTCATGGTCTTGCACCTCGTCGGTGAAACATAGGGGGTGTGCGGCACCCCTGTATCTGGGTGTACCGCATTGTTCGGATGGTTGTTGTGTTGCATCGTATGCTGGAGCGCGCTTGCGTGGTACATAGATGGATCTGGTTGCGCCATCCTTTTGATGCGAGCCCTCGTGTGGATCGCGTATTGGCTTATGTGCAGCGTTGTCTGCCGCTCTATGTTGGTCGTGAGGTCGTCTATCCGGCCAGATGGCCGTTTTAATTTTTGGTTGCGGGGGATCTAAGGCCTCCTCATCGAATTCAGGTAGCAACTTCCGCTTCGGGTAGCTCTTGGTGGGGCGATTATCACCGTACTTCGCTGCTGTGTTGAGTACTTTACTCCATCTGATTTTGAGTGTGTCTTGCGCAGCTTTGAACCTTTGCTTCTGCTTTTTTAGACTCCTCGCGGTGGAAACAAGCCTTTGATGGGCATTCTGTTGCTCCAGGTGTCTGTCCGGTGTGATGTCGTTAGGACTATTATCTTTGACAAAGTCGGGTTGTTCGGTTTGATTCTCCGTGTTGCCGGGGTCCGGCGATGGTTCACCCTGCTCTAACGCTGGGTCTATATGATCGTTGTTTCTGCCGAGGCGGGATTTGGAGCGGCGCTTACGCCGTCGCTTTGACTGCTTCTCGAGGGGACAATCCTTCGTTGCGTCCTTCTGTTCCTCTTCGTCGTTTTCTTTTGGTGTATCCACCATGTATACGTCATGTCATGAAGTTGGTGTCCCGTGCCCTGTTGGCAGTGGTTCCTGTTCGTCTCCTGCATTGTCGTCCATACTGTCGATGTCTTCGGAGTCGAAGTCGAGCATGTCGGTTAAGTCGTCGACATTGCCTACTAAGTGGGTGGTGGGTGGGCAGCGAATTTCTTCGTCATCCGCATCCCAATCCTGCCGGACATAGTTCGGCCAGGACTCTCCTGTCAAGGAGGGAAACTTTAATGAATTTAGTATGTCGCCGAAGGGTGAGTGCTAAAAGATATCCGCGGAGGTGAACTCCATGATTGGCGCCCAGTCGGATTTGATAGACACGTGGAGGTGGTTCGGAGTCCGTGGCCGGGGAAGGATCCGACAGTTTTGCAACACGGCTCTCGTGAAGGGTATGGTAGATATTCGGCTCGATCACCGTTGTGGATACGGCCTCTATGGCAGGGTCTATCCACCCGTCCATGGGAGGCGCAACTGGCTACGAATTAAGTGCCGGAGCGGCTGCCGGTGCGATTTCCTGAACACGGTCCGATGGTAGAGCTAAATCGTACTCAACGTGACCGTGTGGCGCACAAGGCAGGGGCTCGAATTCATCGAAGATTAAGTCTCCGCGGATATCGGCCTTGTAATTTAAGCTTCCAAACCTGACCTGATGGCCAACGGCATAGCTTTCGATCTACTCCAGATGGCCAAGCGAGTTGGCCCGCAGTGCGAAGCCGCCGAACACAAAGATCTGTCCGGGGAGAAAAGTCTCACCCTGGACTGCATCGCTATCGATGATAGAAGGAGCCATCAAGCCTAACGGCGACGACACAGAGGAACTCTCAATGAAAGCACCAATGTCGGTGTCAAAACCGGCGGATCTCGGTAGGGGGTCCCGAACTGTGCGTCTAGGCGGATGGTAACAGGAGGCAGGGTACACGATGTTTTACCCAGGTTCGGGCCCTCTTGATGGAGGTAAAACCCTACGTCCTGCTTGATTAATATTGATGATATGGGTAGTACAAGAGTAGATCTACCACGAGATCAGAGAGGCTAAACCCTAGAAGCTAGCCTATGGTATGATTGTATGTTGTCCTACGGACTAAAAACCCTCCGATTTATATAGACACCGGAGAGGGTTAGGGTAACACAAGGTCGGTTACAAAGGAGGAGATATACATATCCGTATTGCCTAGCTTGCCTTCCACACCAAGTAGAGTCCCATCCGGACACGAGACGAAGTCTTCAATCTTGTATCTTCATAGTCCAACAGTCCGGCCAAAGGATATAGTCCGGCTGTCCGGAAACCCCCTAATCCAGGACTCCCTCACCAGTCAACTGTGCAAAATCATCTACACTTGTATGGGATGTCGGTCACATATACTAGGTGGGTTCATCATGGTGAAGCCGTGAACGTCAATTTTATTGACTACATGGAAGCAGCAGATCACCATCTTGATCTGCCTGATGCTCAAGGGGAAGAGGAGGAGGAGGTGGTGGTGGCGGAGCCAGTGAGTTTGACCAACATTGAAACAATGCTACGAAATGCTCGTGCATTCCGTGAACTTTCACCTCCAGAAGAAAAATGGTGGGCCCGCATGTTGGAACAATGCAACGTTGTTGTCACCCCAGGAAATAAGCTGCCAGTATTCTCAGCTATGGTCACCTTTCTTCAGGTGAAGACATCTGAGCGGATGACCAACAAATCATTCGATGCGATGTTGGCTGCTTTCCGCAAATCTTCCCCAGATGCGTCTGAGCTGCCACACACCTACAGTAAAATGAAGAATTTCCTTCGTGTAGTTGGAATTGGATATGATATGATCCATGTTTGTAAGAATAATTGTGTTCTGTTCCGGAAGGATTATGCCAACTTAAGTGAATGCCCGAAATGCAAATCATCAAGATGGAAAGATGGCGATGCTGTGAAGAGGATTCCTCATAATGTTCTGAGACATTTTCCAATTACACCAAGATTGCAGAGGTTGTTTCATGATGCTGAAACAAGAGAGGATGTACTGTGGCATTCTAGGAACCAGGAGTACAGAGATCAGAATGTAATGAGCCATCCATCTCATGGTAGTGAGTGGAAAAGCTTCAATGATAAACACAAAGAGTTTGCTGCTGACCCGAGAAAATTAGACTTGGCTTAGCTTCAGATGGATTTAACCCATTTGGCCACCAGAGCGCCACATATAGCATGTGGGCAGTGCTTGTTATCCCTTACAACATGCCTCCAAATGTCTGCACCAAAGAATCAAACTACATGATGGCCTTACTCATCCCAGGTCCTAAAAGTCCTGGAAAGGATTTTGATTTGTTAATGGAGCCTCTCGTGGAGGAACTTCAACAGCTATGGAAGGGTGTTCTCACTCGAGACCTATATAGCAGCCCACCAGCTGATTTCCTTCTGCGTGATGTTATAATTTGGCGCATCCATGATTATCCGGCTTTGGGCACTATGTCAGGGCGAACGACACATGGTTACAATGCATGTGTTCGCTGTGACAGGAATCCGCTGTCATACGCAATACTTAGCAAGATCTGTTACATTGGACACTGTCGTTTCCTTGCCAAGGACAAGCCGCATCCTAGAAAATACCGAAGACATGTGTTCAATGCAAAGCATGAAAACCGTGATGCACCAAAGGGGATCACCGCCGATGAGTTGTAAGTGGAATTAGGGAAGGTCAGGCATATTACACCAGGAAACAATCCTGGTAATGGTGGCGGGAAAAGGAAGTGTGGCAGGGTAGAAGAGAGATTATTGTTTACCCGCAGGTCCACTTTGTGGGACTTGGAGTATTGGAAAGATTTGGATCTGCGGCATAATCTTGATGTGATGCACATCGAGAAAAATATATGTGACAGCATTATCGGGACACTTCTTAATATTGAAGGCAAGACAAAAGATACCTTAAAATCTAGGATTGATTTAACACACTTAGGTATCAGAAAGGATTTGCAGGTGCAAGATGAAGGTAAACCACGGGATATGGCACCAGCTGTGTACGTCTTGGACAAGGTAAAAAGAAAAGAATTCTGCGAGGTCCTGTCACGTGTGAGATTCCCACGTGGATTTGCTTCCAACCCTGAAAGGAGAGTCAGTGCATATGGAAACAAGGTACAAGGGTTGAAAACTCATGACTACCACGTCCTACTTCAAAGGGTTTTACCTGTTATCCATAGAGGATTGGGCCGCCCTGACTTATACAGAGTAGTTGTAGAGTGGAGACAATTCTTCAGGGAACTCTGTAGTAGGAATATCAGGATAGATGCTTTGGAGCGTCTTAGAGACAAGATACCAACTATCCTATGCGACCTTGAGAAGATATATCCTCCAGCCTTCTTTGATGTGATGGTGCATTTGGCTGTTCATCTACCTGATGAGGCACTACTTAGAGGTCCAGTACAGTATGGCTGGATGTACCCTATTGAAAGGTGGCTAGGCACTTTCAAGGGCTATGTTAGGAACATAGCTAGACCCGAGGGTTCCATTGCAGAGGCCTACATTGCTACAGAAGCGTTGACATTCTTCTCAAAATACATTGAAATAGCTGATCAGCTTAGCAAAGAGGTGGGTGAAGACAATCCCGGGCCCAATGTTTTCGATTATTCTGTTCGAGTTACAGGGAAGAGTCGATGAGAGGAAAAACCTAAAGATTTGGACAAAATGGTTTGGTATGTGTTGAATAACTGTCCTGAGATACTACCTTATATCAAGTAAGTGCAGTACTGTAGCTTATACATCGTAATCTACTAAACTTGCAGCACATTCTTATATATTTGGATGTTTGACGCGATCACTATGTTGTGCAGCATCTACAAAGAGGAGTTACTGCCACAAAATCCAAGAAACATTGACAAACTGGTTATGGCAGGATTTGCGAAATGGTTCAAGAACCATGTAAGCTTTTGAAGTGCACTATCAGTTTTTTTAATATATTGAGTACATAAGATGATCAGCTTGTCTATTTTCTAACCATAGGTTAAGAAGATGCGGGAGGATGGGCAGGCAGTTGATGATGCCCTTTACTCACTAGCAACGGGTCCTCATACTCGGGTAAGACATTATGAATCTTGCGTTGTTGGAGATGTGCGCTACAACACCCTTGCACGAGACGAAGGCAGGAAGACACAAAACAGTGCCATCATGAGCACGGATACGTATGACAAAGAGACAACTGAAATGTATGCTAACATAGCAAACATTGTTCAGTTGCAGTATATCTCCAGTTCTGAGGATCATCGGTGTGTGGTTCTGTTGTGCTGTCGTTGGTATAACCTGTTTTCCAGGATCGCAAAACCCAGAGCTGATGATTATTTCAAATCCATCAATGTCAAGGCGGCGTACCAGACCAACGAGCCTTTTATTTTGGCAAATCAAGCAACACAAATATTTTTCTTGGAAGACACATTTGCACGTAGCGATGACTGGAGAGTATTGCAAAGGTTTGAGCAGAGGAATTCGTTTAATGAAGTTGCAGAACAAGATGATGCTTACACTTCTCCTGATGTAAAGATAACACAGATATTCCTAATATCTTTGAGAACCATCACGTCAATGACACCAGCGAAAAGATTGCCTGTCGTGCTGTGGACATACAAGAGTTGATCAAGAAGAAGCCAATGTTCGAGGACGTTGAGGACGAAGAATAAGATGACACCGTGGGGAATTATGATTCAGACTGATACACATGGCGAAGATGTTGACGCTGCTACTACGGATGATGATTACATTGCTTTTGTCGTATTTTCCTGTCAGAAGACATTTTTTATCTACTATGTGAAATTGTGTTTGCTATGACAACTGAAACCTGATGAACATGTTGTTTAGTATTTTGCTATGAGAACATCACTTGTTATGTATGCTGATTTGTGTTTGGTGATTGTATGACAACTAAAACATGATGACATTGTTGTTTAGTTGTACTCATATTTGGCTGTGAAACTTGAATTTGATGACATAGTTTGGTGTTGGACTGCAATTTTCTCGACGTCTTCGAATGAAAACAAAGCTGACCCAACAGGGCCTCTGCTATTTATTTATTTATATGAGCAAAAGGAGATACCCCCTGATTTCCGTTAATAGAAATCATTAGATGTTCACAACACTACGCCCAGCCTACTACACAGGTTTCAATCATTACTAGTTTTAGCAAAGTGCTCATGTCATAGCCACTGAATACATCACGAGTGCTACATACACTGCAAATAAAGAGACAATCATCCTACAGAGCACATCGATTTTGCCCATTATCTTCACAAGCCCTTTCATATCCTCATTCCTTTCAAGGCCGTTCAACAGCTGTTGCTTGGCCATGATCAGAGGAACTGCATCTTTAACCTTCTGCTCTGCATCTTCCTCTTCTGTCGTTCCTTCAGTTACTTGTCCAACACCCAACCTACTGGTATTGGGATTCCTCGGCTAACCAAATAATCAGCGTAGTTGCATTCCCCCATATCAGCAACTTCCCAGAAATACAAATCACACGAATCTTCCCTTTTCTGCACGAATCAAATTGGAAGATCATCAACCAAACTATTAAAAAAATCAGCAACTGAAAGCACTAGAACAACACTTAAACATATTTATTACCCCATGATTCGGGAATTTGTAGAAGACTCGGCCAGGGTTGCGGATTGTGGTTGAGATGCGACAGATGACTCTGCGTGATTTGCAGCAATGGCACCACACCAATAGGGAGCAGGTTGCTATGAGCAATCGGCTGCGGTGCGCGTGGCGGCAGGGGTGTGATGAGACCCACAGGCAATGGTACGGGTGGTGACTTGGCGCATATCTGGTTGTTGCCTGTTGAAGAGAATGTGGATGAGCAGCGAGCGGA
This sequence comes from Triticum urartu, assembly GCF_003073215.2. Taxonomy (NCBI): domain Eukaryota; kingdom Viridiplantae; phylum Streptophyta; class Magnoliopsida; order Poales; family Poaceae; genus Triticum; species Triticum urartu. Next base: position 85,659,346 of record NC_053027.1, read on the forward strand.
CATGGATACTACGGCTAGAGCTTCTGATGCTAGGCAGAGTAAGTAGAGAAGAGGAGAAGCGAATGTTGGATATGTCAGTTTCATTACTTGTAGAGTAGCATAGCACCATATATAGTCATAGTCTAGGTCTGGATTCGAACCAGCTACAGGAGCACATCTTTCTTTTTTCTAAAACTCGGCAATGTCTCTTTACTGGTACACTAGCTTGTTCTGTACGCCTTCCCAAGTCTTTGATTTTCTTTCCCCTTTTTTGCGAGGAAGGAAGGAGGACAAAATTGAGAGTTCCCGGGACTTGAACCCAAGACCTCTCGGTTGAAAACCAAGGGTGCTAGTCACTTATGTGGCGAACATTCCCTGTGAGGAGGATGGCAGACGAACGCATTTTCCTCGCACTTTTCTTCCTATATATAAAAAAGTATGCTACTCGGTGTCCGCTTAGTCAACAAACGATTGTGCCAACCTTGACTGTTGGATTGACATTCAGCATTTGTCGCGTTTCTTCAGTCTCTTCTTCCTCGAGCCGCCAAAGCCAAACCAGCGCCGGCGGGACCGCTTGCTCCCGCCTCCCACGGCTGGCTGTGATCTTCCCCGGGTCCTGTTTGTTCCCGTCCGAGGCCTCTGCCTTGGTTCGCTCGCCGCGGCGCCGCCCTCCGGTGTTGTCAACATGGTCAACAACCGAGAGGAATAAGGAGATGACTGTACATGGTGAGGATGACAGTAGGGACCCAGCAGCGCGCGCAGTAATTTTGTTTTTTCGGGAAGGAGAAGGGTATCAACTGGGTTGTGCGGGACCCGTGGCCCATCTAGCCCAGGCTTTTATTTCATATGTTTAGCACATGACCAATCCAGTTTGTTTTTTTCCTTTGTGAAAATGGCTAGCCAGCTATTTTGTTTTTTGCAGAATAACCAACGTAGGCCTACTTGCTTTTCTACGCCCTGCTGGGCCGGAAATCTTTCAAGACGAGGAGGGATGCATTTTGCCCAGAAAATGGGCTATAAGTAATAAGAAATGGGCTATAAGTAATAATAAATGGGCTGTAAAATGAAAAAATACAGCAAACAGGCAATTAGTTCCAAAATACTGTTTTCTTTCGGATTTTGATATTTTAAATTTCATTGTTTTTGTGCGGGTAAAATTTCATTGAATTTAAATTAAGGTATATTTAGATTTAAAATTAATTTGAATCTGGCTAGAAATTTCGGGTTGTATGCTGTTTGGGACAGATTTGGAGGCTGACTTGTGGGTCTACTAGGTTGACGTGTACTTTGGCTTTGTCAACTTAGTCCACAAATGATTCTAGCAGCAGTGACTGTTGGATGTTAATCCAACGGCCGTGCTGCTTCTTCAATATCTGATCTTCTTGCTCCAGCAGCCCAAACCAGCTCCGGTGGGACTGCCTGCTCCCGCCTCCCGTGGCCGGCTGTGCTGCCGCACAGGCCGCACCGCCCCACCCTACTTCATTGTTGGCTAGGCCATTCCTCTACTCACCCACACCTTATGTTATTTTCCGGTGACGGCAGCCGGACCAGTAAACCCTCGTACTCCCCACTGCGTGGGCAACCATTGCCGAGTCTTCGCCGGCTCCGTGTCGTTCCCTTCCTAGGCCTCGCCGTCGTCCACCGCCATGGTGCTCTCGGCGCGGCCTGGTCAACGTGGTCAACGAACGACATCCATCGGCCGTGGACTGTACGCGCAAAATAATGATTCCTCCACCTGACAGCTGGGACCCACCGGAAGGGCCTCTGTATTTCGTGAAAAAAACGTTCCCCTCGCTGACATGTCGGACCCACCAGCTATATCTTCGCATGCCAGGAAGTTCCTCCTTATTACGCACACAAAAATGAATACCCCCTGCTAGCTGGGACCCACCATAGTGGGAGGATGACTTGTGGGCCAACTAATTTGACGGGGACGGAGAGCTTTGTCAACTTAGTCAATATGAACGATTCTAGCTCCAGTGACCGTACGATGTCCATCCAATGGCTGTAGTGCTTCTTCAACCTCTGGTCTTCTTGCTCCAGCCGCCCAAAGCAGCGCCAGTCGTGCCGCATGCTCCTACCTCCTGTGGCCGGCTGTGCTGCCACGGAGGCCTCACCGCCCCCTACTATTCCCACCGCTGGCCAGGCCCTGCGGTGACGGCAGCCTCACACAGCAGCCGAACCAGTGAACCCTCGTACTCCTCTCCGCCCGGGCTTGCACTGCCGCGTCTTCCCCGGCTCCGCGTCGTCCCCTTCCTAGGCCTCGCCATCGTCCACCGCTGTGGTGCTCTCGGCGCCGCCTGGTCAACATGGTCAATGAACGACTTCCATCGGGCGTGGACTATACATGGAGAGGCTGAAAGCTGGGTCCACGGCCGCAGCAAGGAAGTGCCTCCTTATTACGCGGAAAATAATGATTCCTCCACCTGACAGCTGGGACCCACCGGACGAGCCACTGTATTTCACGGAAAAAACGTTTCCCCCTGACTACTGGGACCCACCAGCTTCATCTTCTTACGCAAGGAAGTGCGCCCGGGCAAAAAAAAGATTCGCCCCCCTGATTGTTGGGACCCACCAGCTTCATCTTCTTACGCAAGGAAGTGCGTCCGGGCAAAAAAAACGATTCGCCCCCCTGACTGCTGGGACCCACCGGCTACATCTTCGCACGCAAGGAAGTGCGTCTGGGCAAAAAAAAGATTCGCCCCCCTGACTGCTGGGACCCACCAGCTACATCTTCGCAGGCAAGGAAGTGTGTGACAGTCGGGACCCACCTGGTCGAAGCGTACATACAGGCAAGGAAGTACGTAGCATGTACACGTACGTACAGTGGCCAGGGTGCAAGAAAGAAAATACGGCCATGTATGTGTACATACGGGCGGGGTCTCGAACGCCTACTCGCGCATACGTACGGCCAGGGCTCGTGTACATGGCTGGGTCAGAACGGAGAAACAGCGCCGTCATCGTGTTCATAGGGAGGCAACGGAATGCGTCGTGTTCATTGGGAGGCAATGGAACGCGTGGGAGCCAACCAGCTGGGTCGGAACGGAATGCGTGGTCGTGTTCATCAGGAGGGCTTGGACGGAACAGGCGATGGAAACGAGGCCTGGCGTATCGCACAACGGAGGAAATCGACCTCCTACGTTCGGAACGGGGTCCTGTTGATCGGGAGGGGTCTGTCGTACCGCAAAGCGGAGGAAACGGACCTCCTACGGTCGAAACGGGGGTCCTATTGATCGGGAGGGGTGTGGCGTACCACAAAACGGACGAAACGGACCTCCTACGGTCAAAACGGGGGTCCTGTTGATTGGGAGGGGTGTGGCGTACCGCAAAATGGACGAAACGGACCTCCTACGGTCGAAACGGGGGTCCTGTTCATCGGGAGGGGTGTGGCGTACCGCAAAACGGGACTCCACGGGATACTGTTCATCTCCACCGTCGACCTCCTCCAGCCTCCACGGGCTGCTGTTCGTCCAGCCTCCGCCGCGCGCTACTCCACCGGCTACTGTTCAACCACCCCTCCACCATCTACTGTTCATCCAGCCCTCCACACCACGGGGTCCTGTTCAACCACCCCTCCATGGGCACCCCTCCACTGTCTACTGTTCATCCAGCCCTCCACACCACGGGGTCATGTCCATCCACCCCTCCACGGGCACCCCTCCATCGTCTACTGTTCATCCAGCCCTCCACCACACTACGGGGTCCTGTTCATCCAGAGGCAACGCCACCACTCACTGTTCATCCAACCCCCCCCCCCCCCCCCCCCCCCCCCCCCCCCCCCCCCCCCCCCCCCCCCCCCCCCCCCCCCCCGCCCCCCCGCAACGCTCACTGTTCATTCCAGAGGCAGCATCGATCGGCTTCAGTTAGCAAAAGTAGCGAAGGAATCGCTCGATCGGGTTCAGTTAACAGCCATCGATCAATCGCTTGGGTTCAGTAACGCGTAGCCTGCAGTGCAATCGCTCGGGTTCAGTTAGAGCCCAATGCCTCGCTCGGGTTCAGTTAGAGACCAACGCGTCGGTCGGGTTCAGTTAGAGCCAACGCCTCGCACACACGCGCGTACGTGTACGAGAGAAACACGCATCGCTCGGCCCCCGACCTCCCACCGTAACCGGGAACTCCCCGAAATTTTCCTCCCCCTCCCTTCTACCATGGTTTTTTCCGTCATGGACAGCCCAAAGAATGTCATGCAGCTGCGTCTCCGGCCCGCCCAGGGCGAAAAGCCCATTTTCTGTCATGATTTTTTGTCATAGAAGTAGGAGCCCACCACATCTATGATGATACCGGGTTTTGTCACAATTATCGTCATAGAAGTGTCATATGTATGACAGGAAAAAAATCGTCCGGCCCAAAATGTCACGGATGTGTCTTTTTTTTGTAGCGTATGTTGATTATGCTAATTACATTGTGGCTAAGTTTATACCACCTAGTTTCACATACCAGCAAAAGAAAAAGTTTTTCTATGATTTAAGACATTACTTTTGGGATGACCCACATCTTTATAAAGGAGTAGATGGTGTTATTATACGTTGTGTACCTGAGCATGAACAGGAACATATCCTACGCAAGTGTCACTCCGAAGCTTATGGAGGACACCACGCTGGAGATAGAACTGCGCATAAGGTATTGCAATCCGGTTTTTATTGGCCTACTCTCTTCAAGGATGCCTGTAAGTTTGTCTTATCTTGTGATGAATGTCAAAGAATTGGTAATATTAGTAGACGTCAAGAAATTCCTATGAATTATTCACTTGTTATAGAACCATTTGATGTTTGGGATTTTGATTATATGGGACCGTTTCCTGCCTCTAATGGATATACACATATTTTAGTTGATGTTGATTACGTTACTAAGTGGGTAGACGCTATTCCAACTAGTAGTGCTGATCATAACACCTCTATTAAGATGCTTAAAGAAGTTATTTTTCCGAGGTTTGGAGTCCCTAGATATCTAATGACTATGGTGGTTCACATTTTATTCATGATGCTTTCCATAAAATGCTTGCTAAGTATGATGTTAATCATAGAATTGCATCTCCTTCTCACCCACAGTCTAGTGGTCAAGTAGAATTGAGTAATAGAGAACTCAAATTAATTTTGCAAAAGACTGTTAATAGATCTAGAAAGAATTGGTTCAAGAAACTTGATGATACATTATGGGCCTATAGAAATGCATATAAAAATCCTATGGGTATGCCTCCGTACAAAATGGTTTATGGAAAATCATGTCACTTACCTCTCAAACTAGAACATAAGGCTTATTGGGCTATCAAAGAGCTCAATTATGATTTCAAACTTGCCGGTGAGAAAAGGTTATTTGACATTGGCTCACTTGATGAATGGAGAACCCAAGCCTATGAGAATGCCAAATTGTTTAAAGAAAAGGTTAAAAGATGGCATGACAAAAGGATACAAAAGCGTGAGTTTAATGTAGGTGATTATGTATTGCTATACAACTCTTGTTTAAGATTTTTTGCAGGAAAGCTTCTCCCTAAATGGGAAGGTCCTTATGTTATCGAGGAGGTCTATCATTCCGGTGCCATAAAAATCAACAACTTCGAAGGCACAAATCCGAATGTGGTGAACGGTCAAAGAATCAAACACTATATCTCAGGTAATCCTATAAATGTTGAAACCAATGTTATTGAAATCATAACCCCAGAGGAATACATAAGGGACGCTTTCCGGAACGTTTCAGACTCCAAAAAGGAATAGGTATGTGGTACGGTAAGTAAACCGACTCCAAAACTGTTTTAATGGTAATTTTTCTCCATTTTGGAATATTTAGAAAAATAGAAAAATAAGAAGCAGTCGGGGAAGGACACGAGGGCTCCACGAGGGTGGAGGGCGCACCCTACCCCCCTGGGCGTGCCCCCTGCCTCGTGGGCACCTCGTGTGCTCTCCGGACTCCGTTTTCTTGCACGATATGTATTTTGATCAGTAAAAATTCATTATATATATCCCGGAAGTTTTGACCACAATATCATGCAAAAATATCATGTTCTTGCTTCGAGTAGTTTTTCTGACAGATCTAGATCATCATGACGTCTCCAAGTTCCCCCAAGGACAAGTTCTTCGATAAGGTCATCAACCCCAACCTCGTGGAAGTGTTGCAACACCCTCAAACCATTGAGGTGCATGAGGGGGTGCTGCACATCCGTGATGTTGAGGGACCAAGGAGGACCGGAAGCGTGGAGACAAGGCTCGAGGCAATGGAGCAACAAGTTTCCAGGTGCCAGGAGATGGTGGAGCGTGGACTTGACTCCAATCACATTATGATCATGGAGTTAACCAACAAACACAAGCTGGACGCCAAGGACATTGGGGAGGCCATCTTCAAGCTTCACGAGAAAATCGAGCACCTCTAAGCCCAGATTTATGACCTGCAAAATCAAAACTATGAGTATGAGTATAGATTCAAGAGGATGAGTTTGGCTACAGATTTGAGGATTCAGGAGACTTGGTCATCCTTCTATGATGGCGAGCCTATGCCTTGGAAGAGGGACAACAAGCCTACATCATCAACAACTCCACCCTCTCCACCAACAAAGAAGAATTGAGTATCTGGTATGGGCACTCCCCTTGGCAACTGCCAAGCTTGGGGGAGTGCCCCGGTATCGTATCACCATCGCTTCTGGCTTTACCGTTTTTCTTAGTTTGATTCTTTTGGTAATATCTTGATCTAGTAGCAAAAAATTTTAGTATGATCTAGTTGTGAGTTTTGCTTTATGATCCTTCTATGTAATCGAGTCCGTGAGCTACATATCATAAAGATTAGGGTTGAGTCAAGGGCTTGATTATTTTGCCATAATCTTGAGTGAATAAAAGAAAAGAGAATAAATAAAAAGAAACAAAGAGATCATATGGATCTTATGGAGAGTAATGAGCTCACATAGAAAGAGTATGATGTATAAAAGTTGTTGAGAGTTGACAAACATAGTTTTGGTCACCGTTGCAGTTAATAGGAAGTAATAAAGAAACAGAGGTCTTCACATATAAATATACTATCTTGGACATCTTTTATGATTGTGAGCACTCATTAAAATATGACATGCTAAAGAGTTGACGTTGTACAAGGAAGGCAATGTAATGGGTTATGTTTTCTTACATCTGAGATAAATTATATTGTCATGGATCATCCAACATGATTGAGCTTGCCTTTCCCTCCCATGCTAGCCAATTCTTTGCACCAAGTAGAGATACTACTTGTGCTTCCAAACACCCGTAAACCCAGTTTTGCCATGAGAGTCCACCATATCTACCTATGGATTGAGTAAGATCCTTCAAGTAAGTTGTCATCAGTGCAAGCAATAAAAATTGCTCTCGAAATATGTATGACTTATTAGTGTGGGAGAAAATAAGCTTTATACGATCTTGTGATATGGAAGAAATAAAAGCGACGGACTGCATAATAAAGTTCCATATCACAAGTGGTAATATAAAGTGACATTCATTCGCATTAAGATTTTGTGCATCCAACCAGAAAAGCGCATGACAACCATTGCTTCCCTCTGCAAAGGGACTATCTTTTACTTTTATCTCCTACCTTACATAGGAGTCATGGTGATCCTCACCTTTCCTTTTTTACATTTTATCTTTTGGCAAGCACAACATGTTGGAAAGATCCTGGTATATATGGGTAATTGGATGTGAGTTTTCATGAACTATTATTGTTGACATTACCCTTGAGGTAAAACATTGGGAGGCAAAACTATAAGCCCCTATCTTTCTCTGTGTCCGATTAAAACTCCATACCCGTAAGTATTGCGTGAGTGTTAGCAATTGTGAAAGACTATATGATAGTTGAGTATGTGGACTTGCTGAAAAGCTCTTATATTGACTCTTTCCTATGTTATGATAAATTGCAATTGCTCCAATGACTGAGATTATAGTTTGTTAGTTTTCAATGAAGTTTATGATTCATACTTGAAATTGTGATTGAATTGTTACTCTTGCATAAGAGATCATATGATAAGAATTATATAAGCTGTTGTTCTAAGAATGATCATGATGCCCTCATGTCCATATTTTTTTTATCGACACCTCTATCTCCAAACATGTGGACATATTTTTCGATTTCGGCTTTCTCTTGAGGACAAGCAGGGTCTAAGCTCGGGGGAGTTGATACGTGATACGTCCATTTTGCATCATGCTTTTATATCAATATTTATTGCATTATGGGCTGTTATTACACATTATGTCACAGTACTTATGCCTATTCTCTCTTATTTTACAAGGTTTACATAAAGAGGGAGAATGCCGGCAGCTGGGATTCTAGGCTGGAAAAGGAGCAAATATTAGAGACCTATTCTGCACAGCTCCAAAAGTCACGAAACTTCACGAAAGATGTTTTCCAAATATATAAAAAATATTGAGAGCAAGAACTTCACTAGGGGGGCCACACCCTTCCCACGAGGGTGGGGGGCGCGCCCTACCCCCCTAGGCGCGCCCCCTACCTCGTGGGCCCCCTGGTGGCCCTCCGGTGGCCATCTTCTACTATATGGAGTCTTTCGATGGGAAAAAAATCATAAGCTAACTTCTCAAATGAAACTCCATCGCCACGAGGTGGAACCAATCTAGGGCTCTGGCGAAGCTGTTCGGCTAAGGAAACTTCCCTCTCGGAGGGGGAAATCATCGCCATCGTCATCACCAATGCTCCTCTCATTGGGAGAGGGCAATCTCCATCAACATCTTCAACAGCACCATCTCATCTCAAAACCCTAGTTCGTCTCTTGTATCCAATTCTTGTCTCCAAGTCCGGGATTGGTGCTAGTAGGTTGCTAGTAGTGTTAATTACTCCTTGTAGTTGATGCAAGTTGGTTTAATTGGTGGAAGATCGTATGTTCAGTTCCTATATGCATATTAATACCCCTCTGATTATGAACATGTTTATGCTTTGTGAGTAGTTACTTTTGTTCCTGAGGACATGGGAGAAGTCTTGCTATTAGTAGTCATGTGAGTTTGGTATTCGTTCGATATTTTGATGAGATGCATGTTGTCTCTCCTCTAGTGGTGTAATGTGAACATCGACTACATGACACTTCACCATTATTTGGGCCTAGAAGAAGGCATTGGGGAGTAATAAGTAGATGATGGGTTGCTAGAGTGACAGAAGCTTAAACCCTAGTTTATGCGTTGCTTCGTAAGGGGCTGATTTGGATCCATATGTTTCATGCTATGGTTAGGTTTACCTTAATACTTTTGTTGTATTTGCGGATGCTTGCAATAGAGGTTAATCGTAAGTGGGATGCTTGTCCAAGTAAGGGCAGCACCCAAGCACTTGTCCACCCACATACCAAATTATCAAAGTACCAAACGCGAATCATATGAACGTGATGAAACCTAGATTGACGATATTCCCATGTGTCCTCGAGAGCGCTTTACATCATATAAGAGTTTGTCCTGGCTTGTCCTTTGCTACAAAAAGGATTGGGCCACCTTGCTGCACTTTATTTACTTTTGTTACTTGTTGCTCGTTACAAATTATCTTATCACAAAACTATCTGTTACCACTTATTTCAGTACTTGCAGAGTATACTTTGCTAGAAACGGCTTATCATTTCCTTCTGCTCCTCATTGGGTTCGACACTCTTACCTATCGAAAGGACTACGGTAGATCCCCTATACTTGTGGGTCATCAAGACTCTTTTCTGGCACCGTTGCCGGGGAGTGAAGCGCCTTTGGTAAGGAAAAATTTATATAGTGTGCTGAAATTTACTGTCACTTGTTACTATGGAAAGTAATCCTCTGAGGGGCTTGTTCGGGGTATCTTCACCCCGACCAGTAGAGCAAAGAGTTGCTCCTCAACCTACTGAACCTACTGAAAATGAAAATGAAAATGCTTGCTTTGAAGTTCCTTCGGGTATGATAGAAAAACTTCTAGCTAATCCTTTTCTAGGAGATGGAACAAAACATCCTGATGAACATCTGATATATGTGGATCAAGTTTGTGGATTATTTAAGCTTGCAGGTGTACCCGGAGATGTTGTTAAGAAGAAGGTCTTCCCCTTATCTTTGAGGGGAGATGCATCGACATGGTATAGGCTATGTGATGATATGAGGTCTTGGAATTACGAACGATTGAAATTGCAATTTCATCAGAAGTTTTATCCTATGCATCTTGTTCATTGTGATCGCAATTATATATATAGTTTTTGGCCTCGCGAAGGAGAAATCATCGCTCAAGCTTGGGGGAGGCTTAAATCAATGTTATATTCATGCCCCAATCATGAGCTCTCAAGAGAAATGATTATTCAAAAAATTTATGCTCGGCTTTCTGGTAACAATCGCACCATGCTTGATACTTCTTGTGCTGGCTCTTTTATGATGAAGACTATTGAATTCAAATGGGATTTATTGGAAAGAATTAAACACAACTCTGAAGATTGGGACCTCGACAATGGTAAGGAGTCAGGTATGACACCTAGTTTTGATTGTGTTAGATCATTTATGGATACCAATATTTTTCGTAAATTTAGCACTAAATGTGGACTTGACTTTGAGATAGTAGCTTCTTTCTGTGAATCTTTTGCTGCTTATGTTGATCTCCCCAAGGAGAAGTGGTTTAAATATCATCCTCCCATAGAAGTAAAATTAGCTGCACCTATTAAAGTTAAAGAAAAGACTATCACTTATAATGATCCTATTGTTCCTACTTCTTATGTTGAGAAACCACCTTTCCATGTTAAGATAAAGGATCATGCTAAAGCTTCAACTGTGGTTCGTAAAAGCAATATTAAAACATATACCCCTCCTGAGCAAGTTAAAGTTGAACCTAATATTGCTATTGTTAAAGATCTCTTGTCTGATAATATAGATGGAAATGTTATTTATTTCTGTAATGAAACTACTAGAATTGCTAAACCCCGTGATAAAGATAAACCTAGACCTATGGTAGGCATGCCTATTATTTCTGTTAAAATATGAGATCATTGTTATCATGGCTTGTGTGATATGGGTGCTAGTGCTAGTGCAATACCTATTGAGCTATACAAAGAAATTATGCATGATATTGCACCTGCTGAGATGGAAGATATTGATGTCACAATTTAACTTGCCAATGGAGATACTATTTCACCAATGGGAATTGTTAGACATGTTGAAGTCTTGTGTGGGAAAACTAAATATCCTGCTGATTTTCTTGTTCTTGGTTCCCCACAAGATAGCTTTCGTCCCATTATATTTGGTAGACCCTTCTTAAATACTGTTAATGCTACCATAGATTGCAAAAGAGATGTTGTTACTATCGGTTTAGATGATATGACTCATGAATTTAATTTTTCTAAATTTAGTAGAAAACACCATGAAGAAGAATTACCTAGTGAGGATGAAATTATTGGTCTTTCTGCTGTTGCCGTACCTCCTAGTGATCATTTAGAACAATACTTGCTAGACCATGAAAATGATATGTTTATGAATGAAAGAAGGGAATTAGATGAAGTATTCTTTAAACAGGAACCTATTCTGAAAAACAATTTACCCGTTGAAATCCTAGGGGATCCTCCTCCACCCAAGGGTGATCCCGTGTTTGAGCTTAAACCGTTACCTGATACTCTTAAATATGCTTATCTTGATGAGAAAAAGATATATCCTGTTATTATTAGTGCTAACCTTTCAGAACATGAAGAAGAGAGATTATTGAAAACTCTGAAGAAGCACCGTGCTTCTATTTGGTATACTCTTGATGATCTTAAGGGCATTAGTCCCACTCTATGTCAACATAAAATTAATTTGGAAGAAGATGCTAAACCAGTTTGTGATCATCAACGCCAGCTGAATCCTAAAATGAAAGAAATGGTAAGAAAGGAGATTCTAAAGCTCCTTGAGGCAGGTATAATTTATCCCGTTGTTGATAGTCAATGGGTAAGACCTGTCCATTGCGTCCCTAAGAAGGGAGGTATTACTGTTGTTCCTAATGATAAAGATGAATTGATTCCTCAAAGAATTATTATAGGTTATAGGATGGTAATTGATTTCCGCAAATTAAATAAGGCTACTAAAAAAGATCATTATCCCTTACCTTTTATCGATCAAATGCTAGAAAGATTATCTAAACATACGCATTTTTGCTTTCTAGATGGTTATTCTGGTTTCTCTCAAATACCTGTGTCAGCGAAAGATCAATCAAAGACTACTTTTACATGCCCTTTTGGTACTTTTGCTTATAGACGTATGCCTATTCTCTCTTATTTTACAAGGTTTATATAAAGAGGGAGAATGCCGGTAGTTGGGATTCTAGGCTAGAAAAGGAGTAAATATTAGAGACCTATTGTGCACAGCTCCAAAAGTCCTGAAACTTCAGGGAAGATGTTTTCAGAATATATAAAAAATATTGAGAGCAAGAACTTCACCAGGGGGGCCACACCTTGCCCACGAGGGTGGGGGCGCGCCCTACCCCCCTGGGTGTGCCCCCTACCTCGTGGGCCCCCTGGTGCCCTCCGGTGGCCATATTCTGCTATATGGAGTCCTTCGATGGGAATAAAATCATAAGCCATCTTCTTGGATGAAACTCCGCCGCCACGAGGCGGAACCTTGGTGGAACCAATCTAGGGCTCTGGCAGAGCTGTTCAGTCGGGGAAACTTCCCTCCCGGAGGGGGAAATCATCGCCATCGTCATCACCAACACTCCTCTCATTGGGAGAGGGCAATCTCCATCAACATCTTCATTAGCACCATCTCATCTCAAAACCCTAGTTCATTCTTGTCTCCAAGTCCGGGATTGGTGCTAGTAGGTTGCTAGTAGTGTTAATTACTCCTTGTAGTTGATGCTAGTTGGTTTAATTGGTGGAAGATCATATGTTCAAATCCTATATGCATATTAATACCCCTCTGATTATGAACATGTTTATGCTTTGTGAGTAGTTACTTTTGTTCCTGAGGACATGGGAGAAGTCTTGCTAATAGTAGTCATGTGAATTTGGTATTCGTTCGATATTTTGATGAGATGCATGTTGTCTCTCCTCTAGTGGTGTTATGTGAACATCGACTACATGACACTTCACCATTATTTGGGCATAGAGGAAGGCATTGGGGAGTAATAAGTAGATGATGGGTTGCTAGACTGACAGAAGCTTAAACCCTAGTTTATGCGTTGCTTCGTAAGGGGCTGATTTGGATCCATATGTTTCATGCTATGGTTAGGTTTACCTTAATACTTTTGTTGTATTTGTGGATGCTTGCAATAGAGGTTAATCATAAGTGGGTTGCTTGTCCAAGTAAGGGCAGCACCCAAGCACCAGTCCACCCACATACCAAATTATCAAAGTACCGAACGTGAATCATATGAACATGATGAAACCTAGCTTGACGATATTCCCATGTGTCCTCGGGAGCGCTTTACATCATATAAGAGTTTGTCCAGGCTTGTCCTTTCCTACAAAAAGGTTTGGTCCACCTTGCTGCACTTTATTTACTTTTGTTACTTGTTTCTCGCTACAAATTATCTTATCACAAAACTATCTGTTACCACTTATTTCAGTACTTGCAGAGAATACCTTGCTGGAAACCGCTTATCATTTCCTTCTGCTCCTCGTTGGGTTCGACACAATTACATATCGAAAGGACTACGATAGATCCCCTATACTTATGGGTCATCAATATGTCCATTTTGCATCATGCTTTATATTGATATTTATTGCATTATGGGATATTATTACACATTGTGTCACAATACTTATGCCTATTCTCTCTTATTTTACAAGATTTACATAAAGAGGGAGAATGCCGCCAGCTGGGATTCTGGGCTGGAAAAGGAGCAAATATTAGAGACCTATTCTGCACAGCTCCAAAAGTTCTAAAACTTCATGGAAGTCATTTTCAGACAATATAAAAAATACTGAGCGCAAGAAGTTCTAGAGGGGGGCCATACACTAGCCACGAGGGTGGGGGGCGCGCCCCCTGCCTCGTGGGCCCTCTGGTGGCCCTCCGATGCCCATCTTCTACTATATGGAGTCCTTCATTCAGGAAAAAATTATAAGCAAGCTTTCGGGACGAGACTCTGCCGCCACGAGGCGGAACCTTGGCGGAACCAATCTAGGGCGCTGGCGGAGCTGTTCTGCAGGGGAAACTTTCCTCCGGGAGGGGGAAATCATCACCATCGTCATCACCAACGATCCTCTCATCGGGAGGGTGTCAATCTCCATCAACATCTACACTAGCACCATCTCCTCTCAAACCCTAGTTCATCTCTTGTATCCAATTCTTGTCTCCAAGTCTGGGATTGGTACCTGTGGGTTTCTAGTAGTGTTGATTACTCCTTGTAGTTGATGCTTGTTGGTTTATTTGGTGGAAGATCATATGTTCAGATCCTATATGCATATTAATATGTAACACCCCGGATATGACTTTCCCAATATGTACTCCAACTCGTGCCGTTTCCGGCCTTAAGTTATTTTATTTTCTCGGGTTCGGGTTTTTGTCTCTGTGTGTTGTTATCGTTGTCATGCATCTCTTATCATGTCATCATGTGCATTGCATTTGCATACGTGTTCATCTCATGCATTCGAGCATTTTCCCCGTTGTCCGTTTTGCATTCCGGCGCTTCGTTCTCCTCCGATGGTCAATTCTACTTTTGTTTCGTGTGTGGGGATTAAACATTTCCATATTGGACTGAGACTTGCCAAGCGGCCTTGGTTTACTACCGATAGACCGCCTGTCAAGTTCCGTACCATTTGGACTTCGTTTGATACTCCAACGGTTAACCGAGGGACCGAAAAGGCCTCGTGTGTGTTGCAGCCCAACACCTCTCCAAGTTCTCCCAAAACCCACCTAAACCCTCTCCATCATCTAGAGCGTTCGATCACGATCGCGTGGCCGAAAACCGCTCCTCATTTGGACTCTCCTAGCTCCCTCCACCTCTATTTAAAGGCCCCTCCTCGAAAATCCGGATCTCCCCCATTCGAAACCCTAGTTCCAGCACCTCCGCGCGACCGGACATGTCCGGTCCGGCCGGACGAAATCGCCCCGCCAACCACGAGCCGCCACGTGGGCAGCCACGCCCACATCACCGCCTCCTCCCGCCGCCGGCCCGCTCGGCCCGCGAGGGGCCCTCCCGGGCCCGGGTCCGCCGCCACCTGCCCGCGGGACGCCGCCCTCACCGCGCCGCCCGCCTCTCCTTCGCCGGTCACCGCCGCCATCGCCGACCGCCACCCAGTGCGCCGGAGCCCGCCGCCGCTCTGCCTCGTCGCCGCGCGCCACCGCGCCGGCCGCCGCCGACCCGGCCCCGCATATCAAAATGTTCGTCTCAGAGAGCACATCATTTCATTCCATTGCATCATTTTCATTTGAGTTCATATTGATACCCGAAATGCTGTTAGAAGAGTGCTACTTGAGTTAATTGTCAGATCTGTTACCTCATTTAGATATTTGTCATTTTTGCCATGATTATTGTGTGCATGATATGCCCATGAGCTCTACATATGTTTTGTTAAGGGCTTTGCCATCTTTCCAAAGGTGCAACCCATGTATTTTTGTGATGTGTGTGGTGACTAGCACAAGCTTGCAAAGTGAGGCACTTGGTAATGCTGATTTCAGGGACTTAGCATTTCCACTAAGTCCTTGATCTGTTTATCTCATATGGCCATATGTTCATGTGGTTTCCTAGTGATCCGTGCCCCTTTTGAGGATGATCAGTAAGGATGTTTTGTTAATCTTGTAGTGCTTTATCCATCCATGTATTTGTTTGCAATTATGGAGCACCCTAGCTTGAGTCAATCGAGCTCTACTTTTGCTACTTCATGAATCTGGGCAGATTGTCTACTTGTTAGCGATTTTGCCGATGATGTTGTAGTTGATCCGTGCATGCTATGCTATTGTTCTTGCCATGTATAGCTTGCATTTTGTGTATTATTGATGGATGTATGCTTAGATTGTCATGACTTGCTCCGTAGTGAGTGCATCGAGCTCGTAAACATGCCTACTAGATATCTGTTTCAGCATGCTCCAGTTTTCACTAAGTCTGAGAACTGATTATGTTTTTGCCATGTTCACATGCTTGTAATTGTATTTTATGATCCCTTTTGGCTCAAGGTCACTAAGGGACTTTTGTTAATCTCTTTGAGTAGCTCCATGTTGTGCTTTACTTTTCCATGTTCAGGTCCTGTAGCATGTAGTTTTGTTGCTCCTTAGAGTGCTATCTGATCTGAAATTCCAGACAAGTGTTAATTTCACTAAGTCTGAGATCTGTTTACCATATGCATTTTTGTCATACTTGTTTGAACCTGTTAGTTGATGAATTGGCCGTAGCTCAGTGCTAGACTCTTGTTAAGCATCTTCAATGCATCCCCGCCATGTATTTTGATGCCATGTTTGGGTGCTGTAGCATGTTCATCTCGTTGCATTTAGATGGCTACTTGCTGTAAATCGCAGACCGTGGTCATATTTGATTTGCTTGCCATTTCCAAACCGTAACTCCGATTTCGGCGTTCTTTATATCGTTTTCAAGCGATTTCATCTCATCTTTCCAGTGGCACACTTGGATTCCCAAGTTGAGGACAGGTTCATGCTTTCCATGTCAAATCTTGCATATGCATCCCGCATGCATCCCGCATAGCATACCATCCTTGCATCTTATTGTTTGAGCTTTGCATGTGGTTGATTGTGTTCTGTTTGCTTGTTTGTCTTGTTTGGGTAGAGCCGGGAGACGAGTTCGCTAACGAGGAGCCCGTTGAGTTTTCTTTCGAGGATCCAGTCAACTCTGACAACTTAGCAGGCAAGATGATCATACCCTCGAAATCACTACTATCTTTGCCTTGCTAGATGCTCACTCTTTTGCTATGCCAATGCTATGATGCCTACCACTTGCTTTCGAGCCTCCCAAATTGCCATGTCAAACCTCTAACCCACCATGTCCTAGCAAACCGTTGATTGGCTATGTTACCGCTTTGCTCAACCCCTCTTATAGCGTTGCTAGTTGCAGGTGAAGATTGGAGACCGTTCCTTGTTGGAACATTTATTTACTTGTTGGGATATCATTATATTGCCATGTTATCTTAATGCATCTATATACTTGGTAAAGGGTGGAAGGCTCGGCCTCTCGCCTAGTGTTTTGTTCCACTCTTGCCACCCTAGTTTCCGTCATATCGGTGTTATGTTCCCGGATTTTGCGTTCCTTACGCGGTTGGGTTATAATGGGAACCCCTTGATAGTTCGCCTTGATTAAAGCTTTTCCAGCAATGCCCAACCTTGGTTTTACAATTTTCCACCTAGCCTCTTTTTCCCTTGGGTTTCCGGAGCCCGAGGGTCATCTTATTTTAGCCCCCCCCCCGGGCCAGTGCTCCTCTGAGTGTTGGTCCAACCAAGCGATGTCCGGGGCTACCAGGGGCAACTCTGGGCTGGCCTACCCGACGACTTGCTCATCCGGTGTGCCCTGAGAACGAGATATGTGCAGCTCCTATCGGGATTTGTCGGCACATCTAGGTGGTGTTGCTGGACTTGTTTTAACCTGTCGAAGTGTCTTGAAGAACCGAGGTACCGAGTCTGATCGGAACATCTCGGGAGGAGGTCTATTCCTTCGTGGACCGTGAGAGATTGTCATGGGCTAAGTTGGGACTCCCCTGCAGGGATTTGAACTTTCGAAAGCCGTGCCCGCGGTTATGGGCAGATGGGAATTTGTTAATGTCCGGTTGTAGATAACTTGAACCTTAACTTAATTAAAATGAATCAACAGTGTGAGTTACCATGATGGCCTCTTCTCGGCGGAGTCTGGGAAGTGGACACGGTGTTGGAGTAACGTTTGCGCAGGTTTTCCTCTAGTTTCTCGCTCACGCTTTGCCTTCTCTTCTCGCCCTCTTTTGCGAACAGGATAGCCACCACATATGCTAGTCGCTTGCTGCAGCTCCACTTATATTTACCTTGCCTTACCTATAAGCTTAAATAGTCTTGATCGCGAGGGTGCGAGATTGCTGAGTCCCTGTGGCTCACAGATTACTATTACACCAGATGCAGGGCCTGATGATTCCGCTCCAGGTGACGCGCTCGAGCTCAAGTGGGAGTTCGACGAGGACTCTCAACGATACTACGTGTCTTTCCCTGATGATCAGTAGTGGTGCCCAGTTGGGGGTGATCGGGACCGTGTCGCATGTTGGGTTATCTTTTATTTTGGCGCCGTAGTCGGGCCATGAGTGTTTGGATGATGTAATGTTATTTATGTACTTGATTGACGTGGCGAGTGTAAGACAACTATGTCATCTCCTCTTTTTATTATCTATATTACATGGGATGTTGTGATGATTGCCTAACTTGCGACATATGCCTTCAATGCGATTATGCCTCGACACGTGGGAGCTATAGTCGCATCGAGGGTGTTACAAGTTGGTATCAGAGCCTTCCCCGACCTTAGGAGCCCCATTGCTTGATCGTTTTTAGCGGCCGAGTTGTGTCTAGAAAAATGTTTTGAGTCATTTAGGAATTATATATCGGAGAGTTTAGGAATTCATTTTACTTCCTAGTCTCCTCATCGCTCTGGTAAGGCATCCTGACGTAGAGTTTTGACTCTTCTCTTCTCAAATTTCACTAAAAAAAATTTAGGCTCACGCGGGTATCTTGGAATCGTTTCGATGGTTTTATGATGAGAACATTGTCTTGGTGCCTCCTGTCAGGGGTTTTGTGGAAGTGTCCCAGGGAGTTGAGCTCTGAGGTGTTGTCGTCATAATTTTATCGTTGCAGTTTTGGAATACCTGAGTTTAGTATGCCGACATCGAAAATCTCTTTTATGCAGTTCGTTGGTGAGATAACCTCGACGCCACCCAGTACTGGGCGGGAGTTCGGGAGTATCGCCATAACTTGTATAACAGATGCTTTTCGAAGGTTGAGGTAGATGGTTTCCGAAGTTTTTCTCGGTTATGTGTTGAAGGATGGATACAGCTGGATGTAGGATTTGCTAGTTTGGGTGAGATATTATGCTTCCCCTGTATCCCCAACACCAGATTGCATAACCGGAAAGGTTCGGGAGTTTCATAGGTGGGAATTCTTGTAGCTCTAGTTTCTTCTTCCACGGATATTCGTTTGACATTGGGATTTCTTACCGATTATTCGTTGTTGATCCGTACCTTGTTGATTTATTTCTCTACCTAAATTCTAAGTGGCTTCTCAGTTTATGGATATGTGACCATTTCAAGAGGAATGCATTCATTCATTTTGTTCGGATGTGAAGACTATATGTTGCAATTTTCATTCCGTTGGATTCAGCTTCATTTTATCTGGCTATGTGCTAACAGTGGTCAACCTCTTCAGGATGGCTCCCGCTAAGAGCACCAATCAGAATCAGAATCAGGATCCGCCACCACCTCCACCTCCTCCGGAGGCATGCAAGCTGTGATGGTCGCAACCAATGCAAACACACAGTTGATCATGCAAATTCTCCAAGAGCGCAATCAAGGCAACCAAGGGAACCAAGGCAACAATCAGAATCACTTTGCTACACTCAACCAGTTCCTTGCTAACGGGCCAAAGACTTTCAGCAATTGTGTTGAGGCAACCGATGCTGACGATTGGCTCGTGGATCTGTGCAAGCATTTCGAGTGCAGTAATGTCAGGCCTGAGGACTTTGTCAAGTTCGCTTCCTTCCAACTCAAAGATCAAGCTGCAGAATGGTTCCAGCAGTACAAGGATTCCAGAGGTGGACGTGTTATTACCTGGGATGAATTCCGTCAAGATTTCAGAGCTCACCATATCCCTCAGAGCATGGTTGAAAGCAAGCGTGAGGAATTCCGCAACCTGAAGCAAGGCTCTTTGTCTGTCTATGATTACAACAAGTTGTTTCAGAAGCTCGCCCACTTTGCCAAGCAGGACGTCCCTGATGAGAAGAGCATGATATACCAGTTCAGGGGTGGTCTCAGAGAAGAAATTCAGCTAGCTCTTGTTCTCTTTGAGCCCTTGAGGTACGATGAGTTCTACAACATGGCATTGAAGCAAGAGGCTGCTCAACTAAGGTGTGATGCTTCCAAGAAGCGAGTCAGAGATGTTACTCCTTCTTCCTCTACTCAAGTGGCCAAGCAGCAGAAGTATTGGCTTCCTCCTCCTCCGTTTCGTCAGCCATATCAGCAGAAGAGCAAAGGTGGCAGTGGATCTTCCCACCCACCCAACCCTGGCTTTCAGAACAAGACTTCGTCTCAAGCTCCAAGATCGAGTGCTCCGTACCACCGTCTGCTTTCAGAGGTCACGTGCAACAAGTGCCAACAGAAGGGTCACTATGCCAACAAGTGTCTCAACCAGAGGCGTCTTCCTCCTCCTCCTCCTGTGAGATCGGCAAGTACAGCTATGGTCAAGCATAACACCAAGTCCGCCAAGGTTAACTTGCTGAATGCAGCTCAGGCAGAGGACTCGCCAGATGTGATTATGGGTAACCTTCCTGTTAATGACATTGCCGCAAGAGTTCTTTTTGACACTGGTGCATCTTTATCATTTTTATCGAAGCCTTTTGCATCAAGGCATGATGTGCATACTATTGATTTGCCTAAGCCGATAGCGGTTTCTTCTCCGGGTTTGTTCATGAACACCAAAATGATGGCTCCGGATGTTACTATCACGTTGGGTGATTACAAGTTCCATTCTTCTCCTATGGTTCTTGGTAACTCGGATATTGATCTTATTCTCGGGATGGATTTGCTTTCTAAGCATAAGGCGCATCTTGATTGTGCAGCCAGGCAGATTCAATTGACTCATTCGTCTGAGGATGTAATTGTCTTTGCTGCTCGGGATGATACCATCCATCTATTTTCTCTCAAGGAGAAGGGTGAACTGGATGCTATCTCGCAAATTCCAGTCGTTTGCGAATATCAAGACGTCTTTCCAGAAGAGCTTCCAGGAATGCCTCCCCACCGGCCAGTTGAATTCGTCATTGATCTTGAGCCTGGCACGGAACCTGTGTGCACGCATCCTTACAAGCTCGGACCTGAAGAGTTGAAGGAGCTGAAGAAGCAACTCGATATTCAAGAGAGAATGGGTCTCATCCGGCCTAGTTCTTCTCCGTGGGGTTGTGGTGTTCTTTTTGTGAAGAAGAAGGATGGAACGGACCGACTTTGTGTTGATTACCGTCCATTGAACAAGAAGACTATCAAGAACAAATACCCACTTCCCAACATCAACGAGCTGTTCGAACAACTCAAAGTTGCCCAAGTATTCTCCAAGCTTGATCTCCGTATGGGTTATCATCAGATTCGAATCCGTGAGCAAGATATCCCCAAGACGGCTTTCAGGACAAGCTATGGTTCATATGAATACACTGTCATGTCTTTTGGCCTCGTCAACGCTCCTCCGACTTTCTCTCGCATGATGAACTTCATCTTCAACGCCTACACCAATGAATTCGTTTTGGTCTATCTCGACGACATTCTGGTTTTCTTGAAGAACAAGGAAGATCATGCCAAGAACTTGCATTTGGTGCTTGATAAGCTGAGGGAACACCAGTTCTACGCCAAGTTCTCCAAGTGCGAATTTTGGCTCGATGAGGTCCTTTATCTTGGTCATATCATCTCTGCCAAGGGCATTGCAGTGAATCCTGAGAAGGTGTCTGCAATTGTGAATTGGGAACCTCCTCAGAACGTGAAGCAACTCCGTAGCTTCCTCGGTCTCGCAAGCTATTGTAGAAGATTCGTTGAAAACTTTTCTAAGATCGCGAAGCCTCTCTCAAATCTTCTCCAGAAGCACGTCAAGTATGTTTGGTCTCCGAAGTGTGACATTGCTTTCAACACTTTGAAAGAGAAATTGATCACTGCTCCAGTTCTGACTCCGCCTGATGAATCCAAGCCGTACGAGGTCTTTTGTGATGCCTCTCTCCAAGGTCTTGGCGCAGTGTTGATGCAAGAGAAGAAAGTTGTTGCTTATAGCTCTCGCCAGTTAAAGCCAAATGAGAAGAACTACCCCACTCATGATCTCGAGTTGGCGGCAGTTGTGCATGCTCTTTTGACTTGGAGACATCTTTTATTTGGAAGAAAAGTGGACATCTTCACTGACCACAAGAGTCTCAAGTACATTTTCACTCAGCCTAATCTCAACCTCAGGCAAACCCGATGGGTCGAAATGATTCAAGAGTATAATCCGAGTATCGAGTATACTCCAAGCAAGGCCAATGTGATTGCTGACGCATTGAGCAGGAAGGCTTATTGCAACAGTCTAATTCTCAAGCCTTATCAACCCGAGCTTTGTGAAGCTTTCCGCAAACTTAATCTGCAAGTTGTTCCTCAAGGTTTCCTCGCCAACCTTCAAGTCTCTCCTACCTTGGAAGACCAGATTCGCCAAGCCCAGCTTCTTGATGCTATGGTGAAAAAGGTGAAGATTGGGATTGCCAAGAGTCAACCCAAGTACAAGTGCTACCGCCTTGATGACAAGGATACTCTCTTCTTCGAGGATCGTATTGTTGTGCCCAAAGGTGACCTTCGTAAAGTGATCATGAACGAGGCTCACAATTCTCTCCTCTCCATCCACCCTGGGAGCACGAAGATGTATCAGGACCTCAAGCAGGCTTATTGGTGGACTCAAATGAAGCGCGAATTGCTCAATTCGTGAATGAGTGTGATGTCTGCAGAAGAGTGAAGGCAGAACACCAAAGGCCAGCTGGTCTCCTCCAACCTCTTGCCATTCCAGAATGGAAGTTTCACCACATTGAGATGGACTTCGTGACTGGGTTTCCAAAGTCCAAACATGGCAATGATGCTATATTCGTTGTCATCGACAAACTCACCAAAGTGGCTCACTTTATGCCTATCAAAGAGTCAATCACTGCAGCTCAATTGGCGGAACTCTATACCTCTCGAGGACATTGAGCTCCAAGAAGATCTCTCATATCGTGAGCACCCCGTTGCTATTCTTGAAGAGACTGAACGCAAGACTCGCAACAAGTCAATCAAATTCCTCAAAGTCAAGTGGTCACACCATTCCGACCATGAAGCTACCTGGGAACACGAAGATCACCTCCGTTCTGAGTACCCGGCGTTCTTTTAGTCCTAGATCTCGGGACGAGATCCTTTCGTAGTGGTGGAGTGTTGTAACACCCCGGATATGACTTTCCCAATATGTACTCCAACTCTTGCCGTTTCCGGCCTTAAGTTATTTTATTTTCTCGGGTTCGGGTTTTTGTCTCCATGTGTTGTTATCGTTGTCATGCATCTCTTATCATGTCATCATGTGCATTGCATTTGCATACCTGTTCATCTCATGCATTCGAGCATTTTCCCCGTTGTCCGTTTTGCATTCCGGCGCTTCGTTCTCCTCCGGTGGTCAATTCTAATTTTCTTTCATGTGTGGGGATTAAACATTTCTGGATTGGACCGAGACTTGCCAAGCGGCCTTGGTTTACAACCGGTAGACCGCCTGTCAAGTTTCGTACCATTTGGACTTCGTTTGATACTCCAACGGTTAACCGAGGGACCGAAAAGGCCTCGTGTGTGTTGCAGCAAAAAACCCCTCCAAGTTGGCCCAAAACCCACCTAAACCGTCTCCATCATCTAGAGCGTTCGATCACGATCGCGTGGCCGAAAACCGCACCTCATTTGGACTCTCCTAGCTCCCTCCACCTCTATTTAAAGGCCCCTCCTCGAAAATCCGGATCTCCCCCGTTCGAAACCCTAGTTCCAGCACCTCCGCGCGACCGGACACGTCCGGCCCGGCCGGATGAAATCGCCCCGCCAACCACAAGCCGCCACGTGGGCAGCCGCGCCCACATCGCCGCCTCCTCCCGCCGCCGGCCTGCTCAGCCCGCGAGGGGCCCTCCCGGGCCCGGGTCCGCCGCCACCTGCCTGCGGGACGCTGCCCTCACCGCGCCGCCCGCCTCTCCTTCGCCGGTCACCGCCGCCATCGCCGACCGCCGCCCAGCGCGCCGGAGCCCGCCGCCGCTCCGCCTCGTCGCCGCACCCGGCGCCGTGCGCCATCGCGCCGGCCGCCGCTGACCCGGTCCCGCCGGCAACGCGCCGCCCGGAGCTCGCCGTCCCCGGCTCCGGTCTCCTCTCCAAGTCCGGCGACCCTCCGACGAGCTCCAAGCTCCGGCCGACGAACCTCGTAGAGCGTGCCAGATCTGAGATCTAAAATCTCGAGGGTCGACTTTTTGCCCAAAACCCTAGTTCATATGCTCCTGTTCATCGTGCTATAACTTTGCATCCGTAGCTCCGTTTCACGCATATAGCATATGAAAATGTTCGTCTCAGAGAGCACATCATTTCATTCCATTGCATCATTTTGATTTGAGTTCCTCTTGATACCCGAAATGCTGTTAGAAGAGTGCTACTTGAGTTAATTGTCAGATCTGTTACTCCATTTAGATATTTGTCATTTTTTCCATTATTATTGTGTCCATGATATGCCCATGAGCTCTACATATGTTTTGTTAAGAGTTTTGCCATCTTTCCAGAGGTGCAACCCATGTATTTTTGTGATGTGTGTGGTGACTAGCACAAGCTTGCAAAGTGAGGCACTTGGTAATGCTGATTTCAGGGACTTAGCATTTCCACTAAGTCCTTGATCTGTTTATCTCATATGGCCATATGTTCATGTGGTTTCCTAGTGATCCGTGCCCCTTTTGAGGATGATCAGTAAGGATGTTTTGTTAATCTTGTAGTGATCTATCCATCCATGTATTTTTTTGCAATTATGGAGCAACCTAGCTTGAGTCAATCGAGCTCTACTTTTGCTACTTCGTGAATCTGGGCAGATTGTCTACTTGTTAGCGATTTTGCCGATGATGTTGTAGTCTATCCGTGCATGCTATGCTATTGTTCTTTCCATGTCTAGCTTGCATTTTGTGTATTCTTTATGGATGTATGCTTAGATTGTCATGACTTTCTCCGTAGTGAGTGCATCGAGCTCGTAAACATGCCTACTAGATATTTGTTTCAGCATGCTCCAGTTTTCACTAAGTCTGAGAACTGATTATGTTTTTGCCATGTTCACATGCTTGTAATTGTATTTTATGATCCCTTTTGGCTCAAGGTCACTAAGGGATTTTGTTAAGCTCTTTGAGTAGCTCCATGCCATGCTTTACTTTTCCATGTTTAGGTCCTGTAGCATGTAGTTTTGTTGCTCCGAAGAGTGCTATCTGATCTGAAATCCAGACAAGTGTTAATTTCACTAAGCCTGAGATCTGTTTACCATATGCATTTTTGCCATGCTTGTTTGAACCTCTTAATTGATGAATTGGCCATAGCTCAGTGCTAGACTTTTGTTAAGCATCTTGAATGCATCCCCGCCATGTATTTTGATGCCATGTTTGGGTGCTGTAGCATGTTCATCTCGTTGCATTTAGATGGCTACTTGCTGTAAATCGCAGACCGTGGTCATATTTGACTTGCTTGCCATTTCCAAACCGTAACTCCAATTCTGGCGTTCTTTATATCGTTTTCAAGCGATTTCATCTCATCTTTCCAGTGGCACACTTGGATTCCCATGTTGAGGCAAGGTTGATGCTTTCCCTGTCAAATCTTGCATATGCATCCCGCATCGCATCCCGCATAGCATACCATCCTTGCATCTTAATTTTTGAGCTTTGCACGTGGTTGATTGTGTTCCGTTTTCTTGTTTGTCTTGTTTGGGTAGAGCCGGGAGACGAGTTCGCTAATGAGGAGCCCGTTGAGTTTGCTTTCAAGGATCCAGTCAACTCTGACAACTTACCAGGCAAGATGATCATAGCCTCGAAATCACTACTATCTTTGCTTTGCTAGATGCTCGCTCTTTTGCTATGCCAATGCTACGATGCCTACCACTTGCTTTCGAGCCTCCCAAATTGCCATGTCAAACCTCTAACCCACCATGTCCTAGCAAACCGTTGATTGGCTATGTTACCGCTTTGCTCAACCCCTCTTATAGCGTTGCTAGTTGCAGGTGAAGATTGGAGACCGTTCCTTGTTGGAACATTTATTTACTTGTTGGGATATCATTATATTGCCATGTTATCTTAATGCATCTATATACTTGGTAAAGGGTGGAAGGCTCGGCCTCTCGCCTAGTGTTTTGTTCCACTCTTGCCACCCTAGTTTCCGTCATATCGGTGTTATGTTCCCGGATTTTGCGTTACTTACGCGGTTGGGTTATAATGGGAACCCCTTGATAGTTCGCCTTGATTAAAGCTTTTCCAGCTATGCCCAACCTTGGTTTTACCATTTTCCACCTAGCCTCTTTTTCCCTTGGGTTTCCGGAGCCCGAGGGTCATCTTATTTTAGCCCCCCCCCTGGGCCAGTGCTCCTCTGAGTGTTGGTCCAACCAAGCGATGTCCGGGGCTACCAGGGGCAACTCTAGGCTGGCCTACCCGACGTCTTGCTCATCCGGTGTGCCCTGAGAACGAGATATGTGCAGCTCCTATCGGGATTTGTCGGCACATCTGGGTGGTGTTGCTGGACTTGTTTTAACTTGTCGAAGTGTCTTGAAGAACCAAGGTACTGAGTCTGATCGGAATGTCTCGGGAGGAGGTCTATTCCTTCGTGGACCGTGAGAGCTTGTCATGGGCTAAGTTGGGACTCCCCTGCAGGGATTTGAACTTTCGAAAGCCGTGCCCGCGGTTATGGGCAGATGGGAATTTGTTAATGTCCGGTTGTAGATAACTTGAACCTTAACTTAATTAAAATGAATCAACACTGTGAGTTACCGTGATGGCCTCTTCTCGGCGGAGTCCGGGAAGTGGACACGGTGTTGGAGTAATGTTTGCGCAGGTTTTCCTCTAGTTTCTTGCTCGCTCTTTGCCTTCTCTTCTCGCCCTCTTTTGCGAACAGGATAGCCACCACATATGCTAGTCGCTTGCTGCAGCTCCACTTATATTTACCTTGCCTTACCTATAAGCTTACATAGTCTTGATCGCGAGGGTTCGAGATTGCTGAGTCCTTGTGGCTCACAGATTACTATTACACCAGATGTAGGGCCTGATGATTCCGCTCCAGGTGACGCGCTCGAGCTCAAGTGGGAGTTCGACGAGGACTCTCAACGATACTACGTGTCTTTCCCTGATGATCAGTAGTGGTGCCCAGTTGGGGGTGATCGGGACCTTGTCGCATGTTGGGTTATCTTTTATTTTGGCGCCGTAGTCGGGCCATGAGTGTTTGGATGATGTAATGTTATTTATGTACTTGATTGACGTGGCGAGTGTAAGCCAACTATGTCATCTCCCCTTTTTATTATCTATATTACATGGGATATTGTGATGATTGCCTAACTTGCGACATATGCCTTCAATGCGATTATGCCTCGACACGTGGGAGCTATAGTTGCATCGAGGGTGTTACATAATACCCCTCTGATTATGAACATGAATATGCTTTGTGAGTAGTTACATTTGTTCCTGAGGACCTGTGAGAAGTCTTGCTATTAGTAGTCATGTGAATTTGGTATTCGTTCGATTTTTTGATGAGATGTATGTTGTCTCTCCTCTAGTGGTGTTATGTGAACGTCGACTACATGACACTTCACCATTATTTGGGCTTAGAGGAAGGCATTGGAAAGTAATAAGTATATGATGGGTTGCTAGAGTGACAGAAGCTTAAACCCTAGTTTATGCGTTGCTTCGTAAGGGGCTGATTTGGATCCATATGTTTCATGCTATGGTTAGGTTTACCTTAATACTTTTGTTGTAGTTGTGGATGCTTGCAATAGAGGTTAATCATAAGTGGGATGTTTGTCCAAGTAAGGGCGGCACTCAAGCACCGGTCCACCCACATACCAAATTATCAAAGTACCGAACGTGAATCATATGAACGTGATGAAAACTAGCTTGACGATAATTCCCATGTGTCCTCGGGAGCGCTTTCTTCTATATAAGAGTTTGTCCAGGCTTTTCCTTTGCTACAAAAAGGATTGGGCCATCTTGATGCACTTTATTTACTTTTGTTACTTGTTGCTCGTTACGAATTATATTATCACAAAACTACCTGTTACCTATAATTTCAGTGCTTGCAGAGAATACCTTGTTGAAAACCGCTTATCATTACCTTCTGCTCCTCGTTGGGTTTGACACTCTTACTTATCGAAAGGACTACGATAGATCCCCTATACTTGTGGGTCATCAAGACTCTTTTCTGGAGCCGTTTCCAGGGAGTGAAGCGCCTTTGGTAGGTGGAATTTGGTAAGGAAAAATTTATATAGTGTGCTGAAATATACTGTCACTTGTTACTATGGAAAGTAATCCTCTAAGGGTTTGTTCGGGGTATCTTCACCCCGACCAGTAGAGCAAAGAGTTGCTCCCCAACCTACTGAAACTATTGAACCTACTGAAAATGAAACTGTTTACTTTGAAATTCCTTCGGGTATAATAGAAAAATGGCTGGCTAATCCTTTTTTAGGAGATGGAACATTACATCCTGATGAGCACTTAATATATGTGGATAAAGTTTGTGGATTATTTAAGCTTGCAGGTATGCCCGATGATGTTATCAAGAAGAAGGTCTTCCCTTTATCTTTGGAGGGAGACGCATTGACATGATATAGGCTATGTGATGATATGGGATCATGGAACTACAAACGATTGAAATTTGAATTTCATCAGAAGTTTTATCCTATGCATCTTGTTCATCATGATCATATTATATATATAATTATTGGCCTCGCAAAGGAGAAAGCATCACTCAAGCTTGGGGGAGGCTTAAATCAATTCATGCCTGTCGGAGTAATGGGCCACGGGTAGGCCAACCCGAGCCCCAGAACCTTTCAAGACATCGGGGCAGGCTGCGCCCCTCAAGACCCCAGGACGAAGAGCCGCCTTCGAGAAGTCGACGGCAAGATGGCCGACTGCCTACTCACGGCCGAGTCCCAGGGACGACTTTAGGGAAAGTCGACTCCTGACTTGCGACTTCCAGAGAAGCCGGCTTTGGGGAGTCGGCCTGCGACTCCAACAAACCCTATGACCTCATCAAGAGGGACGGGGCAGGGGAGTGGCTACAGTGAAGCCCACTCCCGCCCCTTACCAAGGGCAGGCATGGCCACAGCATGCCGTACCCCGGAAGATCTCCGTGCGGCGTGGCACTGTTGGCATGCTGACCCTGACATCAGCACCTTAGGACCGAATCCTGCACCCACCACGGCTTGTCTGTACGGCCTAGAGGCAGCGGGTCCCACCAGTCAGTGAGACCCCAGGAGACGGCAAGAGGACCACCAGTCGGACCCGTTGGGAGCTAGCCTCGGGGAGTCGGCCGAGCCCTCCCTCGGGGCCCATGCGCCATTAATCAAGATGTGATGGAGAGTGGCAATAGTGATCGCCCGCCAGGCGGCGGGGCTGTTGCCACGACCCCGTGATCAAGCCCACTTCATCAGAAGCACGGCTACAATAATCAGCAGCCGGCAAGACCCGCCCGCGACGGACGCGGCCTGTCGGCTCCGTACCAGGCCAGTCGGCGGGGCCCACCAGTCGGCGGGCCCCAGCAGTCAGCGGGGAAGAAGGAGGCCAGAGGCGCTGACGGCTGGGCCCGCATCCAGCCAGATTACCATTGTACCCGTGGGGGGTAGGCCTATATAAACCCCCCAAGGCACCCATGCAAAGGGTTGGAATCCATTAGCTCTAGACCATATCAAATAGGAGGGAGAGAGCTAGCCCTGCCCTCTCCTACCTCCAGGAAACAGCTCAAGGAGCAATTGTATAAGCACTTTGCCATAGTGATCATGTGGAGACCCCACAGAGCAGCAGTAGGGGTATTATCTCCCCGCAGAGCCCTGAAGCTGGGTAAGATTCGCCGGCGTGCATGTCTTCGCCTCATCCCGTTTCCAGGCACCGGCGACGTTCTACTCGCCCCCACCATGATAATCCATCCTTTGGAAAATGTCGCATCCAACCCCCGACATTTGGCGCCCACTGTGGGGCCTGGTGCACCGCCGTCCGGAGACCTGTTCTAGACGGGAACCCTTTTCCTCCCTGGCGAGCGCAGCCAGGCAGGCACGCCAGACGGAGTTTGTGTCGACGCGCTGCGCGGCTTTGAGATTGCCTGGGCAGCTAGTTGCCTCGCCGAACTTGTCGGAGATGTTCGCCTCTCCGACGAACCTGCATCCAACGCAGGCGCGGGCAGCTCCAAGAGCCGCCTCGCGGGCCTCCTCGATCAACTCCACGTTTCCGGCGAGCCTGCCGTAGACTTGGAGTCTGTAGGCTCCACCGACCCGATGCTGGTCGACTCCGACACCGCGTCGCTCGAGGCGTTCCCCACTAATGTGGTGGTCTACGACGAACCTCTCCCTCGCGTGGAGAGTGACGGAAGCACCGTCACCGGGGTGCTCGTCATCAGTCATGACAAGCTCCCCGGCGGAGGAGCGCACGACTCACTCGGCGCGGCGCTACAAGACCTAACTGCGCCCATTCCGGAAGATGCCGACGTAGAGACGTTGGAGGCGCACCGCCTTCAGCTCGTCGAAGGCGCGAAGAAGCTGGCCAGCATGAGACGCTTGTCAGAAGCCTACCAGAAGGAGATGGATCGCGCCGTAGGCGGCTCGCCGGCCCCGATAGGGCCCAGCCGCCTTGGCGCGGTCCAGCAGCGCGGCGTAGCCATCGCCAACCTGTTTGGGGCCAGCCGCCCTGTGTACGCTACACCAGTGGAGAACATTCGAGCCGCCCAGGCAGCGGCGGACGAGTTGGACAATTTCGAGGGCGAAGAACGCCGCCTGATGATGGAGCGAGTCCAGCGGCTCCTCGACGCGGCTGCCGCGCAGAACGAGGCCGGCTGCTGCACAGAGGCACCGCAGCGTCAAAACGATGACCTTCGCCGAGATCAAGTCGCGACGTCTCGGACGCTGACTGGCGGCGCCCGAGGAAGAAGAGATAAGGAGCCGGCTGTCAGCCATAGTCGGACTCTCATTACCATAGAGCGCGACTGAGACGGCCGCCCGAGAGCAGTGGAACGACGGGACGACTGTCCACCTCCCCCTCCTCGCAGGGAGAGGCGGGTCTCCCCGCCACCTGTTAACCATCCGACTCTCGGCGACCGCCTTGGCCGCCGAGAGGGTGTCGGAGAAAACGACGCCCGCCACCGGATCGACCGACTTCACCGATCCCTGGCGCTGGAAGAAGATGAGCTGGGTCCGCCTTGTTTCGGGCCCCGTATTCGAGACGAGCCCTTTCCCAGAGGGTTCACGCTCCCAAGAGACACGCCCAAGTATACCGGCTCCGTGAAGCCGGAAGACTGGCTGGTCGACTACTCCACGGCTGTCAACATAGCAAACGGCAACAAGCTGGACATGGCTCATGCTCCAGGGCACGCCCCGGACATGGCTGAACAGCCTGAAGCCCCGCAGCATCAACAGCTGGGTCGACTTCACCAAAGCGTTCGTCCGCAACTTCACCAGCATGTACAAGCGGCCTCCCAAGCCGCGTCAGCTCTCCTTGTGCGTGCAAGGCCCCGACGAGTCGACTCGCGATTACCTCATGCATTGGGCCGAGCTTCGGAACTCCTGCGAGGGCGTGCACGAGGTGCAGGCCATCGAGTACTTCACAGCCGGGTGCAGAGAAGGCACCCTCCTCAAGCACAAGCTCCTCTTCGACGAACCGGAAACCCTGGACGAGCTGCTGATCATAGCGGACAAGTACGCTACGGCCGAGTCCTCCATGAAGGCGGAGATCCAAATCAGCACAACTGGCAAAGTGGCCCCTCAAGCTCCAAGAACTCCGGCAGGAGACACCAATCGTCGACAACAGCAGGGCGACCACAAGCGCAAGGCCCCGCTGCCGGCTTCCAGCAGCCGGCAGGTCGCGACCATTGAAGCCCAGCAGCCGGACGGGTAGCCTCCGCCCAAGCGACAGAAAGGCGGCAAGCCCAACTGGTTGTCGGCCTTCTCCTATGAGCAGACTCTGGATGGACCTTGAAAGTTCCATAGTGGCGCAAAGCTGTCGAATCACACCACCCAGAAGTGCCACTGGCTCACCAGGATCGCCAAGGGAGACGGCCTCCTGCCTCCCCCGCCTTCTGGGCAGCCGCCTCCACCTCCGCCCCAGCAGCCGGCTATCAGGCCAATCGGCGCAGTACAAGACGAATACCCTGAAGAACATGGAGCCTACGTGGTGTTTACCAGTATGGCTGATGATCGACGCAGTAGGCGGCTGCAGCGACAAGAGGTGAATGCAGTAGCATCAGAGACGCCAGAGTTCATGCACTGGTCCAAGAAGCCCATCAGCTGGAGCAGGGCTGACCACCCAGAGGTGATGCCGAGTCCGGGCTCCTATGCCTTGGTCTTGGATGCCACCTTTGCTACGGATAGACAAGCTGCGCGTTTCTCGCGGGTTCTGATAGACGAAGGCAGCAGCATCAATATCCTGTACAAGGACACCATGGAGAAGTTAGGAATCAAGCAAAGACAGCTTCAGAAGAGCCGGACTGTGTTCCACGGCATTGTTCCTGGGCTTTCCTGCTCACCAATCGGCAAGATTTTGATGGACGTCCTCTTCGGAGACAAAGATCACTTCCGCCGAGAGTCGGTTTAGTTTGAGGTGGTGGACCTTGAGAGCCCATACCATGCGCTACTCGGCCGACCCGCCTTGGCCAAGTTCATGGCGGTCCCCACTACGCCTACCTCAAAATGAAGATGCCCAGTTCCAGAGGAATTCTGACTGTAGCCGGCGACTACCGGAAGTCGTCTGCCTGTGTGGCTAAGAGCAGTCGGCTAGCCGAGTCCCTGGTGATCACGGCCGAGAAACGGCTCCTTGAGCGAGTTGTGGCGATGGCCGGCAAGCAGCTAGAGGTATCGCCCAACCCAAAGGAGTCGGAGGGTGAGGGTTCATTCAAGCCGGGCAAAGAGACAAAGAAGATACCTTTGGATCCGGAGCACCCAGAGAGGTACACTGTCGTAGGCGCGAACCTCGACAGCAAATAGGAAGGCGAACTCGTCAATTTCCTCTGTGAGAATCGGGATATCTTCGCATGGTCCCCCAAAGACATGCCAGGTGTACCGACGGAATTCGCCGAGCATAAGTTACATGTCCGATCTAATGCAAAGCCGGTCAGGCAGCCCCTGCGCCGCCTATCAGAAGAGAAGAGAAGAGTTGTCGGAGAAGAGATAGCCCGACTCCTAGCAGCCGGCTTCATTATGGAAGTATTCTTTCCAGAATGGCTAGCAAATCCGGTCCTGGTACTGAAGAAGAACAAGCAGTGGCAAATGTGTATTGACTACACAAGCCTCAACAAGGCCTGCCCCAAGGACCCATTTTCTCTACCAAGAATTGATCAGGTGATAGACTCCACAGCCGGATGCGAGCTCTTGAGTTTTTTGGATGCATACTCAGGATATCACCAGATCAAGCTGAACCCGGCTGACAGACTGAAGACTGCCTTCATCACGCCGTTCGGAGCCTTCTGCTACCTCACCATGACGTTTGGCTTAAGGAATGCCGGTGCCACCTTTCAGCGTTGCATGCAGAAGTGCCTCCTCAAGCAGCTCGGCAGGAACGCCCACGTCTACATGGATGACGTGGTGGTGAAGACGGAAAAGCATGGAACACTGCTGGAAGACCTCAAGGAGACCTTTGAGAACCTGCGCCGATTCCAGATCAAGCTCAATCCCGAGAAGTGTGTTTTTGGGGTACCAGCCGGCCAGCTCCTTAGCTTCCTGGTCTCTGAACGCGGCATAGAGTGCAACCCTGTAAAGATCAAGGCCATTGAGAGAATGGAGGTACCCAGCTGACTGCTAGATGTGCAAAAGTTCACCGGCTTCTTGGCGTCCATCAGCCGATTCATCAGTCGGCTGGGCGAGAAAGCTCTCCCCTTATACCAACTCATGAAGAAGACCACTTTCTTCGAGTGGAACCATAAGGCGGGCGAAGCTTTTCTCCAGTTGAAGAAGATACTGACTACTCCACCCGTCCTGGCGGCTCCGACTCCCAAGGAACCTATGCTCCTGTACATCGCCGCCACCAGCCGGGTAGTTAGCATGGTCATTGTAGTGGAACGCAAGGAGGAAGGCAAGTCACTACCTGTCCAGAGACCGGTATATTACCTGAGCGAAGTACTGTCGACCTCCAAACAGAACTACCCCCACTACCAGAAGATGTGCTATGGCGTACACTTTACGGCCAAGAAATTGAAGCCTTACTTTCAAGAGCATCCGATCACTGTGGTCTGCACGGCCCCACTTGCCGAGATCATCGGAAGCCGAGATGCTTCTGGCCGAGTGGCCAAGTGGGCCATAGAGCTGGCTCCCTACACCATCCACTATCAGCCCCGCACCGCCATCAAGTCACAAGCACTGGCCGACTTCCTCGTCGACTGGGCCGAGACCCAGTACCGACCTCCAGCGCCTGACTCCATGTTGGGGAACGTTGCAGAAAACAAAAATTTTCCTACGGTTTCACTCAGATCCATCTAGGAGTTCATCTAGCAACGAGTGATCAGATTGCATGTACATACCTTTGTAGATCACGCGCGGAAGCGTTCAAAGAACGGGGATGAGGAAGGCGTACTCGACGTGATCCAAATCACCGGAGATCCTAGCACCGAACGGACGGCACCTCCGCGTTCAACACACTTACGGTCAGCGTAACGTCTCCTCCTTATTGATCCAGGAAGGGGGAGGAGAGGTTGAGGAAGATGGCTCCAGCAGCAGCACGACGGCATGGTGGTGATGGAGCTGCAGTACTCCGGCAGGGCTTCACTAAGCTCTATGGAGGAGGAGGATGTGTTGGAGAGGGAGAGGGAGGCACCAAAGGCGTGGTTGAGAGACCCTCCTTTCCCCACTATATATAGGGAGTCCAAGGGGGGGCGCCGGCCCTAGGAGATCCAATCTCCTAGGGGGGCGGCGGCCAAGGGAGGAGTCCCTCCTCCCCAAGGCACCTAGGGGGTGCCTTCCCCTTCCGGGACTCTTCCCTTCTTGAACCCTAGGCGCATGGGCCTCTTGGGGCTGGTGCCCTTGGCCCATATAGGCCAAGGCGCACCCCCTACAGCCCATGTGGCCCCCCGGGGCAGGTGGCCCCACCCGGTGGACCCCCGGGACCCTTCCGGTGGTCCCGGTACAATACCGGTGACCCCGAAAGTTGTCCCGATGGCCGAAATAGCACTTCCTATATATAATTCTTTACCTCCGGACCATTCCGGAACTCCTCTGACGTCCGGGATCTCATCCGGGACTCCGAACAACATTCGGGTTACTACATATACATATCCCTACAACCCTAGCGTCACCGAACCTTAAGGTGTAGACCCTACGGGTTCGTGAGACACGTAGACATGACCGAGACGACTCTCCGGCCAATAACCAACAGCGGGATCTGTATACTCATGTTGGCTCCCACATGTTCCTCGATGATCTCATCGGATGAACCACGATGTCAAGGATTCAAGCAACCCCGTATACAATTCCCTTTGTCAATCGGTATGTTACTTGCCCGAGATTCGATCGTCGGTATCCCAATACCTCGTTCAATCTCGTTACCGGAAAGTCACTTTACTCGTACCGTAATGCATGATCCCGTGACCAGACACTTGGTCACTTTGAGCTCATTATGATGATGCATTACCGAGTGGGCCCAGTGATACCTCTCCGTCATACGGAGTGACAAATCCCAGTCTTGATCCGTGTCAACCCAACAGACACTTTCGGAGATACCCGTAGTATACCTTTATAGTCACCCAGTTACGGTGTGACGTTTGGCACACCCAAAGCACTCCTACGGTATCCGGGAGTTACACGATCTCATGGTCTAAGGAAAAGATACTTGACATTGGAAAACTCTAGCAAACGAACTATACGATCTTATGCTATGTTTAGGATTGGGTCTTGTCCATCACATCATTCTCCTAATGATGTGATCTCGTTATCAATGACATCCAGTGTCCATAGTGAGGAAACCATGACTATCTGTTGATCAACGAGCTAGTCAACTAGAGGCTTACTAGGGACATGTTGGTGTATTTTATTCACACATGTATTACGATTTCCGGATAACACAGTTATAGCATGAATAAAGACAATTATCATGAACAAGGAAATATAATAATAATGCTTTTATTATTGCCTCTAGGGCATATTTCCAACAGTCTCCCACTTGCACTAGAGTCAATAATCTAGTTACATTGTGATGAATCGAACACCCATGGAATTCTGGTGTTGATCATGTTTTGCTCTAGGGAGAGGTTTAGTCAACGGATCTGCTACATTCAGGTCCGTATGTACTTTACAAATATCTATGTCTCCATCTTGAACATTTTCACGAATGGAGTTGAAGCGACGCTTGATGTGCCTTGTCTTCTTGTGAAAAATGGGCTCCTTGGCAAGTGCAATAGCTCCAGTGTTGTCACAGAAGAGCTTGATCGGCCCCGACGCATTGGGTATGACTCCTAGGTCGGTGATGAACTCCTTCACCCAAATTGCTTCATGTGCTGCCTCCGAGGCTGCCATGTACTCCGCTTCACATGTAGATCCCGCCACGACGCTTTGCTTGCAACTGCACCAGCTTACTGCCCCACCATTCAAAATATACACGTATCCGGTTTGTGACTTAGAGTCATCCAGATTTGTGTCGAAGCTAGCGTCGACGTAACCTTTTACGACGAGTTCTTCGTCACCTCCATAAACGGGAAACATTTCCTTAGTCCTTTTCAGGTACTTCAGGATATTCTTGACCGCTGTCCAGTGTTCCTTGCCGGGATTACTTTGGTACCTTCCTACCAAACTTACGGCAAGGTTTACATCAGGTCTGGTACACAGCATGGCATACATAATAGAACCTATGGCTGAGGCATAGGGGATGACACTCATCTCTTCTATATCTTCTGCCGTGGTCGGACATTGAGCTGAGCTCAATTTCACACCTTGCAACACAGGCAAGAACCCCTTCTTAGACTGATCCATATTGAACTTCTTCAATATCTTATCCAGGTATGTGCTTTGTGAAAGACCTATGAGGCGTCTTGATCTGTCTCTATAGATCTTGATGCCTAATATATAAGCAGCTTCTCCAAGGTCCTTCATTGAAAAACTCTTATTCAAGTAGGCCTTAATGCTGTCCAAAAGCTCTATATCATTTCCCATCAAAAGTACGTCATCTACATATAATATGAGAAATGCTACAGAGCTCCCACTCACTTTCTTGTAAACGCAGGCTTCTCCATAAGTCTGCGTAAACCCAAACGCTTTGATCATCTCATCAAAGCGAATGTTCCAACTCCGAGATGCTTGCACCAGCCCATAAATCGAGCGTTGGAGCTTGCACACCTTGTTAGCATTCTTAGGATCGACAAAACCTTCCGGCTGCATCATATACAATTCTTCCTTAAGGAAACCATTAAGGACTTCCGTTTTGACGTCCATTTTCCATATTTCATAATCATAGAATGTGGCAATCGCTAACATGATTCGGATGGACTTCAGCTTCGCTACCGGTGAGAAAGTCTCATCGTAGTCAACCCCTTGAACTTGTCGATAACCCTTAGCGACAAGCCGAGCTTTATAGATGGTCACATTACCATACGCGTCTGTCTTCTTCTTAAAGATCCATTTATTTTCTATGGCTCGCCGCTCAACGGGCAAGTCAGTCAAAGTCCATACTTCATTTTCATACATGGATCCTATCTCGGATTTCATGGCTTCTAGCCATTTGTCGGAATCTGGGCCCGCCATCGCTTCTTCATAGTTCGAAGGTTCACCGTTGTCTAACAACATGATTTCCAAGACAGGGTTGCCATACCACTCTGGTGCGGAACGTGTCCTTGTGGACCTTCGAATTTCAGTAGGAGCTTGATCAGAAGTATCTTGATCATCATCATTAACTTCCTCTCTAGTCGGTGCAGGCACCTCAGGAACATTTTCTTGAGCTGCGCCATTTTCCGGTTCAAGAGGTAATACTTCATCAAGGTCTACTTTCCTCCCACTTACTTCTTTCGAGAGAAACTCCTTCTCTAGAAAGGATCCATTCTTGGCAACAAAGATCTTGCCTTCAGATCTGAGGTAGAAGGTATACCCAATAGTTTCTTTAGGCTATCCTATGAAGACGCATTTTTCCGACTTGGGTGCGAGCTTTTCAGGTTGAAGTTTCTTGACATAAGCATCGCATCCCCAAACTTTCAGAAACGACAGCTTAGGTTTCTTCCCAAACCATAATTCATACGGTGTCGTCTCAACGGATTTCGACGGAGCCCTATTTAAAGTGAATGCGGCAGTCTCTAAAGCATACCCCCAAAAAGATAGCGGTAAATCGGCAAGAGACATCATAGATCGCACCATATCTAATAGAGTGCGATTACGACGTTCGGACATACCATTACGCTGAGGTGTTCCAGGCGGCGTGAGCTGTGAAACTATTCCACATTTTCTTAAGTGTGTGCCAAACTCATGACTCAAGTATTCTCCTCCATGATCTGATCGCAGGAACTTGATTTTCCTGTCACGTTGATTCTCAACCTCACTCTGAAATTCCTTGAACTTTTCAAAGGTCTCAGACTTGTGTTCCATTAAGTAGACATACCCATATCTACTCAAGTCATCAGTGAGGGTGAGAACATAACGATAGCCACCGCGAGCCTCAACACTCATTGGACCGCACACATCAGTATGTATGATTTCTAATAAGTTGGTTGCTCGCTCCATTGTTCCTGAGAACGGAGTCTTGGTCATTTTACCCATGAGGCATGGTTCGCACGTGTCGAATTATTCATAATCAAGAGACTCTAAAAGTCCATCAGCATGGAGCTTCTTCATGCGTTTGATA
This sequence comes from Triticum urartu, assembly GCF_003073215.2. Classification (NCBI taxonomy): domain Eukaryota; kingdom Viridiplantae; phylum Streptophyta; class Magnoliopsida; order Poales; family Poaceae; genus Triticum; species Triticum urartu. The sequence goes on from NC_053027.1 coordinate 85,697,896, forward strand.
CCTATGTGACCAAGGCGGCAGTGCCACAAGTATGTGGGACTATCATTATCAATCTTACATCTTTTGGTGCTCACACTATGAACATGTGTAGCATTACGCTTGAGATCCATTAAGAATAAACAATTCACCATTGGAGCATGACCATAAAACATATCTCTCATATAAATAGAACAACCATTATTCTCGGATTTAAATGAGTAGCCATCTCGAATTAAACGAGATCCTGATACAATGTTCATGCTCAAAGCTGGCACTAAATAACAATTATTAAGGTTTAAAACTAATCCCGAAGGTAAATGTAGAGGTAGCGTGCCGACGGTGATCACATTGACCTTGGAACCATTCCCGACGCGCATCGTCACCTCGTCCTTCGCCAGTCTCCGCTTATTCCGTAGCTCCTGCTTTGAGTTACAAATGTGAGCAACTGCACCGGTATCAAATACCCAGGAGCTACTACGAGTACTGGTAAGGTACACATCAATTACATGTATATCACATATACCTTTCGTTTTGCCGGCCTTCTTGTCTGCTAAGTATTTGGGGCAGTTCCGCTTCCAGTGACCACTTCCCTTGCAATAAAAGCACTCAGTCTCGGGCTTGGGTCCATTCTTTGGCTTCTTCACAGCAGCTTGCTTGCCGGGCGCGGCAACTCCCTTGCCGTCCTTCTTGAAGGTTTTCTTACCCTTGCCCTTCTTGAACTTAGTGGTTTTATTAACCATCAACACTTGATGTTCCTTTCTGACTTCTACCTCTACTGATTTCAGCATTGCAAATACTTCAGGAATGGTCTTTTCCATCCCCTGCATATTGAAGTTCATCACAAAGCTCTTGTAGCTCGGTGGAAGCGACTGAAGGATTCTGTCAATGACCGCGTCATCTGGGAGATTAACTCCTAGCTGAGTCAAGCGGTTATGCAACCCAGACATAGTGAGTATGTGCTCACTGACAGAACTATTTTCCTCCATCTTACAGCTAAAGAATTTGTCGGAGACTTCATATCTCTCGACCCGGGCATGAGCTTGAAAAACCATTTTCAGCTCTTCGAACATCTCATATGCTCCGTGTCTCTCAAAACGCTTTTGGAGCCCCGGTTCTAAGCTATAGAGCATGCCGCACTGAACGAGGGAGTAGTCATCGGTACGTGCCTGCCAAGCGTTCATAACGTCTTGTTCTGCAGGGAGAACAGGTGCGTCACCTAGCGGTTCTTGTAGGACATAATCTTTCTTGGCAGCTATGAGGATGATCCTCAGGTTCCGGACCCAGTCCGTGTAGTTGCTGCCATCGTCTTTCAGCTTGGTTTTCTCTAGGAACGCGTTGAAGTTGAGGACTACGTTGGCCATTTGATCTACAAGACATATTGTAAAAAATTTAGACTAAGTTCATGATAATTAAGTTCATCTAATCAAATTATTCAATGAACTCCCACTTAGATAGACATCCCTCCAGTAATCTAAGTATAACATGATCCGAGTTAACTAGGCCGTGTCCAATCATCACGTGAGACGGACTAGTCAACATCGGTGAACATCTTCATGTTGATCGTATCTTCTATACGACTCATGCTCGACCTTTCGGTCTTCTGTGTTTCGAGGCCATGTCTGTACATGCTAGGCTCGTCAAGTCAACCTAAGTGTTTGCATGTGTAAATCTGTCTTACACCCGTTGTATGTGAACGTTAGAATCTAACACCCGATCATCACGTGGTGCTTCGAAACAACGAACTGTCACAACGGTGCATAGTTAGGGGGAACACTTTCTTGAAATTATTATGAGGGATCATCTTATTTACTACCGTCGTTCTAAGCAAACAAGATGCAAAAACATGATAAACATCACATGCAATCAAATAATAATAGTGACATGATATGGCCAATATCACATAGCTCCTTTGATCTCCATCTTGGGGCTCCATGATCATCTTGTCACCGGCATGACACCATGATCTCCATCATCGTGTCTCCATGAAGTTGCTCGCCAACTATTACTTCTACTACTATGGCTAACGTGTTTAGCAATAAAGTAAAGTAATTTACATCGCGTTTCTCATTGACACGCAGGTCATACAAAAAATAAAGACAACTCCTATGGATCCTGTCGGTTGTCATACTCATCGACATGCAAGTCGTGATTCCTATTACAATAGCATGAACATCTCATACATCACATATATATCATTCATCATTCATCACACCTTTGGCCATATCATATCACAAAACACTTGCTGCAAAAAGAAGTTAGACGTCCTCTAATTGTTGTTGCAAGTTTTTACGTGGCTGAAATAGGGTTCTAGCAAGAACGTTTTCTTACCTACGTTAAAGCCACAACGTGATTTTTCAACTTCTTTTTACCCTTCATAAGGACCCTTTTCATCGAATCCGCTCCAACTAAAGTGGGAGAGACAGACACCCGCCAGCCACCTTATGCAACTTGTGCATGTTAGTCGGTGGAACCGGTCTCACGTAAGCGTACGTGTAAGGTTGGTCCGGGCCGCTTCATCCCACAATACCGTTGAAGCAAGATAAGACTAGTAGCGGCAAGAAAGTTGACAACATCAACGCCCACAACAAATTTGTGTTCTACTCGTGCAAGAGAACTACGCAAGACCTAGCTCTGATACCACTGTTGGGGAACGTTGCAGAAAACAAAAAATTTCCTACGGTTTCACTAAGATCCATCTAGGAGTGCATCTAGCAACGAGTGATCGGATTGCATCTACATACCTTTGTAGATCACGCGCGGAAGCGTTCAAAGAACGGGGATGAGGAAGGCGTACTCGACGTGATCCAAATCACCGGAGATCCTAGCACCGAACGGACGGCACCTCCGCGTTCAACACATGTACGGTCAGCGTAACGTCTCCTCCTTATTGATCCAGCAAGGGGGGAGGAGAGGTTGAGGAAGATGGCTCCAGCAGCAGCACGACGGTGTGGTGGTGATGGAGCTGCAGTAATCCGGCAGGGCTTCGCTAAGCTCTATGGAGGAGGAGGATGTGCTGGAGAGGGAGAGGGAGGCACCAAAGGCGTGGTTGAGAGACCCTCCTTTCCCCACTATATATAGGGAGTCCAAGGGGGGGGGGCGCCGGCCCTAGGAGATCCAATTCTCCTAGGGGGGCGGCGGCCAAGGGAGGAGTCCCTCCTCCCCAAGGCACCTAGGGGGTGCCTTCCCCTTCCGGGACTCTTCCCTTCTTGAACCCTAGGTGCATGGGCCTCTTGGGGCTGGTGCCCTTGGCCCATATAGGCCAAGGCGCACCCCCTACAGCCCATGTGGCCCCCCGGGGCAGGTGGCCCCACCCGGTGGACCCCCGGGACCCTTCCGGTGGTCCCGGTACAATACCGGTGACCCCGAAACTTGTCCCGATGGCCGAAATAGCACTTCCTATATATAATTCTTTACCTCCGGACCATTCCGGAACTCCTCATGACGTCCGGGATCTCATGCGGGACTCCGAACAACATTCAGGTTACTGCATATACATATCCCTACAACCCTAGCGTCACCGAACCTTAAGTGTGTAGACCCTACGGGTTCGGGAGACACGTAGACATGACCGAGACGACTCTCCGGCCAATAACCAACAGCAAGATCTGGATACCCATGTTGGCTCCCACATGTTCCTCGATGATCTCATCGGATGAACCACGATGTCGAGGATTCAAGCAACCCCATATACAATTCCCTTTGTCAATCGGTATGTTCCTTGCCCGAGATTCGATCGTCGGTATCCCAATACCTCGTTCAATCTCGTTAACGGCAAGTCACTTTACTCGTACCGTAATGCATGATCCCGTGACCAGACACTTGGTCACTTTGAGCTCATTATGATGATGCATTACCGAGTGGGCCCAATGATACCTCTCTGTCATACGGAGTGACAAATCCCAGTCTTGATCCGTGTCAACCCAACAGACACTTTCGGAGATACCCGTAGTATACCTTTATAGTCACCCAGTTACGTTGTGACGTTTGGCACACCCAAAGCACTCCTACGGTATCCGGGAGTTACACGATCTCATGGTCTAAGGAAAAGATACTTGACATTGGAAAACTCTAGCAAACGAACTATACGATCTTATGCTATGTTTAGGATTGGGTCTTGTCCATCACATCATTCTCCTAATGATGTGATCCCGTTATCAATGACATCCAGTGTCCATAGTCAGGAAACCATGACTATCTGTTGATCAACGAGCTAGTCAACTAGAGGCTTACTAGGGACATGTTGGTGTCTTTTATTCACACATGTATTACGATTTCCGGATAACACAATTATAGCATGAATAAAGACAATTATCATGAACAAGGAAATATAATAATAATGCTTTTATTATTGCCTCTAGGGCATATTTTCAACACTCCACCCATTGGCGGATGCATTTCGACGGCTCCAAGATGCACACCGGCTTGGGAGCCGGTGTCGTCCTCACCTCTCCTAAAGGCGACAAGCTCAAATACGCACTGCAAATCCATTTTGCCGCCTCCAACAACGTCGCCGAGTACGAGGCGCTCATTCACGGGCTCCGGCTTGCCAAAGAACTTGGCATTCGTCGTATCTTGTGTTATGGCGACTCGGACGTAGTGGTCCAGCAGTCATCTGGCGACTGGGACACGAAAGATGCAAACATGGCGAGTTACCGTTTCCTCGTGCAGCAACTCAGCGGGTATTTCGAAGGGTCCGAGTTCCTCCATGTGCCAAGAAACGACAACGACCAAGCAGACGCCTTGGCACGAATCGGATCTACCTGCCAAGCAATACCATCCGGCGTTGCCCTTCAATGCCTCCTCAAGCCGTCCGTCAAGCCTTCACCAGAATCACACTCCATCTTTGTGCCGGCTCCTCCTGAAGATGTCGGATCCGACTCCAGAGCCCTAGCAGACGGTACGGGGATTTTGGCAGATGGCTCCAAAGCCGCCATAGTCGAACCCGGCCCGGGGACTACGGCGACGGACTCGAAGACTCCAGAACTCGACCCAAGGGCCGCTCCAGTCGGCCTGGGGACTTCATTAACCCAGCAAGCGGTTGTTGACTCCAACCTACCGCCTCCTAGCCCAACCGCCCTCGTCCAAGTCGCAGTTCTGGCAGTCGAAGAAATAGCAGCACCCTCATGGGCCCAGCCCATCCTCAAATTCCTGGTGAGCAAAGAGCTGCCGACTGATGAGACCTCAGCTCGGCAAGTACAACGCGGGTGGCAGCCTACACCATAGTCAACAGAGAGCTGGTCAGGCACAGCGTCACTGGTGTCTACCAGCGCTGCGTAGAGCCAGAGCAAGGCCAAGCAATTCTCAAAGACATCCATCAAGGCGAGTGCGGCCACCATGCGGCTTCAAGAGCACTCGTCGCAAAAGCCTTTCGACACGGTTTCTTCTGGCTGACTGCCTTAGAAGAGGCCAAGGAATTGGTCCAAAAATGAAAAGGGTGCCAGAAGTTCAGCTCCAAGCCGCACCAGCCGACTTCTGCACACTCAAGACCATCCCCATTGCCTGGCCTTTCGCAGTTTGGGGTCTAGACATGGTGGGACCATTCAAGACAGCACGAGGTGGCTTAACTCACTTACTTGTCGCAGTGGACAAGTTCACCAAGTGGATAGAAGCAAAGCCAATCAAGAAGCTGAACGGTCCGACTGCCGTAACTTTCATCTCCGATATCACAATTCGGTATGGCATACCACACAGCATCATCACCGACAACGGCACAAATTTTGCCAAAGGCGCCTTGGCCCATTTCTGCGCAACACAGGGCATCCGACTGGACCTAGCGTCCGTCGCCCACCCATAGTCAAACGGCCAGGTGGAGCGAGCAAACGGCCTCATCCTGTCCGGCATCAAACCCCGGCTGATCGAGCCTCTGGAGCGCTCATCTGGCTGCTGGATCGACAAGCTAGCAGCCGTCCTCTGGAGTCTGCGCACGACTCCAAACAAGTCAACCGGCTTCACGCCTTTCTTCCTCGTCTACGGTGTCGAAGTCGTCATCCTAACGGACATAGAGTTCGACTCCCCACGAGTCACCATGTACACCTAGGAGAAGCAGAAGAAGCACGACAAGACGGCATCGATCTGCTGGAAGAGGGCCGGCTGTTGGCACTCAGCCGGTCCAGCATCTACTAGCAAAGCCTGCGCCGATACCACAACAGGAAGGTCAAGCAAAGATCTTTCCAAGAAGGAGACCTTGTAACACCCTCGATGCGACTATAGCTCCCACGTGTCGAGGCACGACTTAGAGACATAATCGCATTGAAGGCATATGTCGCAAGTTAGGCAATCTTCACAACATCCCATGTAATATGATAATAAAAGGGGAGATAACATAGTTGGCTTACACTCGCCACATCAATCAAGTACATAAATAACATTACATCATCCAAACACTCATGGCCCGTCTACGGCACCAAAATGAAAGATAACCCAACATGCGACATGGTCCCAATCACCCCCAACTGGGCACCACTACTGATCATCGGGAAAGGAGACATAGTAACATTGAGAGTCTTCGTCGAACTTCCACTTGAGCTCGTACGCGTCTCCTGGAGAGGAATCATCAGGCCCTTCATCTGGTGTAATAGTAATCTGTGAGCCACAGGGACTCAGCAATCTCGCACCCTCGCGATCAAGACTATTTAAGCTTATAGGTAAGGCAAGGTAAAATATGAGTGGAGCTGCAGCAAGCGACTAGCAAGTATGGTGGCTAACTTATTCGCAAAGGAGAGTGAGAAGAGGAGGCAAGCGCGAGCGAGAAACTAGAGAGCAACCTGCGCAAACATTACTCCAACACCGTGTCCACTGCCCGGACTCTGCCGAGAAGAGGCCATCACGGTAACACACTCAGTTGAGCCATTTTAATTAAGTTAAGGTTCAAGTTATCTACAACCGGACATTAACAAATTCCCATCTGCCCATAACCGCGGGCACGGCTTTCGAAAGTTCAATCCCTGCAGGGGAGTCCCAACTTAGCCCATGACAAGCTCTCATGGTCAACGAAGGAATAGACCTCCTCCCAAGACGTTCCGATCAGACTCAGTATCTCGGTAACTCAAGACACTTCGACAGGTTAAAACAAGACCAGCAACACCGCCCGAATGTGCCGACAAATCCCGATAGGAGCTGCACATATCTCTTTCTCAGGGCACACTCAGATGAGCGCTCCATACAACTAAAACCAAACCTCGAGTTTCCCCGAGGGGGCGCTGCACAGGACTCTAGTTTGGACCAACACTCAGAGGAGCACTGGCCCGGGGGGTTAAAATAAGATGACCCGCGGGCTCCGGAAACCCGAGGGAAAAAGAGGCTAGGTGGCAAATGTTAAGACCAATGTTGGGCATTGCTGGAAAAGCTTTAATCAAGGCGAAATATCAAGGGTTTCCCATTATAACCCAACCGCGTAAGGAACGCAAAAATCCGGGAACATAACACCGATATGGCGGAAACTAGGGCGGCAAGAGTGGAACAAAACACTAGGCGAGAGGCCGAGCCTTCCACCCTTTACCAAGTATATAGATGCATTTAAGATAACATAGCAATATAATGATATCCCAACAATTAAATAAAAGATGTTCCAAGAAGGAATGGCCTCCAATCTTCACCTGCAACTAGCAACGCTATAAGAGGGGGCTGAGCAAAGCGGTAACATAGCCAATCAACGGTTTGCTAGGACAATGATGGGTTAGAGGTTTGACATGGCAATTTGGGAGGCTTGCAAGCAAGTGGTAGGCATCGTAGCAATGGCATAGAAAAAGAGCGAGCAAACTAGCATAGCAAAGATAGTAGTGATTTCAAGGGTATGATCATCTTGCCTGCACAGTTGTCAGAGTTGACTGGATCCTCGAAAGCAAACTCAACGGGCTCCTCGTTAGCGAACTCGTCTCCCGGATCTACCCAAACAAGACAAACAAGCAACAAGGATACAATCAACCACGTGCAAGGATCAAGCAATGTGATGCAATGATGATATGCTATGCGGGATGCGATGCAGGATGCAAAATGCAAGATATGACAGGAAATGCATGAACCTGGCCTCAACTTGGAAAACCAAGTGTTCTACTGGAAAGATGAGATGAAATCGCTTGAAAACGATATAAAGATCACCGGAAACGGAGTTACGGTTTGGAAATGGCAAGCGATTCAAATATGACACCGGTCTGCGATTTACAGCAAGTAGGCCTCTAAACGCAATGAAAGGAACATGCTACAGCACCGAAACAAGACAAAAAAATACATGGCAGGGATGCACACAAGATGCTTAACAAAAGTCTAGCACTGAGCTACGGCCAAATCATCCATTAACAGGTTCAAACAAGCATGGCAAAAACGCAAATGGTAAAATAGATCTCAGACAAAACAACATATAGCCCTCTTCGGAGCAACAAAACAACATGCTACAGGAACTGAACATGACAAAGAAAGACATGGAATGGAGCTACTCCACAAGCTTAACAAAAGTCCCTTAGTGACCTTGAGCCAAAAGGGATCACAAAATATACTAACAAGCACACGAACATAGCAAAAATATAATCAGTTTTCAGACTTAGTGAAAACTGGGACATGCTGAAACATAACTCACGAAGGCATGTTTACGAGCTCGATGCACTCACCACGGTGCAAGTCATGGCAAGACAAGCATACATCCCTTAAGAAGGCACAAAATTTAAGCTATACATGGCAAGAACATTGGCATAGCATGCACGGATCAACTACAATAATATCGGCAAAATCGCAAACAAGTTGACGATCTGCCCAGATTCGCAACGAAGCAAAAGTAGAGCTCGATTGACTCAAGCTAGGGTGCTCCATATATGCAAACAAAGACATGGATGGATAGAGCACTACAATATTAACAAAACTTCTTTACTGATCATCCTCAAAAGAGGCACGGATCACTAGGAAACAACAAGAACATATGGCATCATGAACTAAACAATCCCAGGACTTAGTGAAACTACTAAGTCCCTGAAAACAGATTTACCGGGTGCCTCACTTTGCAAGCTTGCACAAGTCACCACACACATCCTAAAAATACATGGGTTGCACCTATGGAAAGATGACAAAACCCTTAACAAAACATATGTAGAACTCACGGGCATAACATGCACACATTAATCATGGCAAAAATGACAAAAGTGCTAAACGGAGTAACAGATCTGACAATTAACTCAAGTAGCCCTCTTTTAACAGCATTTCGGGCATCAAGATGAGCTCAAATGAAAATGATGCAATGGAATGAAATGATGTACTCTCTGGGATGAACATTTTGATATGCTATATGCATGAATCGGAGCTATGGATCCAAAGTTACGGGCCTCGAACAGGAGCATATGGACTGAAAATTTAGGGACTTTGAGAAAATTTCGACCTCCTAGGGTTTACTGTAGCTCCGATCCAGATCTAGATCGGCGCACGTCGTTCAAGGATCGCCGGGGAGAGCCCTGTTCGCCAGAGGAGCTCGGGCTCGCCGGACTTGACGGGGGGAGGCGCGGGTCCGGTCGCCGGAGGTCGGGGCCGGAGCGGTGGACGGCGGAGATGGCTGGGGCGACGGAGGCGTCGCGTCCGGGGCGGCGCTGGTGGCTTCGGCGGGCGACTAGTGGAGGACGGCGGCCGGAGCGGGGTTGGCAGTGGCAGCGGCCGTCGAGGCGAGCCGGGAGGCAGTGGCGCGGCCAAGGAGACGAGGCGGCGGGGTCGGGCTCCTCTGGCCCGTGCGCGGGCGCGGGCGGGCCGGCCACGGGCCTCGTCGGGCTGGCGGTGGAGGCGGCGAAGTGGGGCGGCGGCGCGAGCCAATGGTGGAGCGCCATGTGGCGGCGGACGCGCCCGGCAGACGTGTCCGTCGGCGGGGCAATTGTCCGGCGCGTGCGAAGACGAATGGAGCGAGGGTTTCGGGGGAGGAGAAGATCCGGATTTCGGGGGTTCTTTAAATAGACATAGAGGGAGCTAGGAGAGTCCAAATGAGATGCGGTTTTCGGCCACACGATCGTGATCGAACGCTCTAGATGATGGAGCAGAGTTAGGTGGGTTTTGGGCCAAATTGGAGGGGTGTTGGGCTGCAACACACACAAGGCCTTTTCGGTCCCTCGGTTAACCGTTGGAGTATCGAACGAAGTCCAAATGATACGAAACTTGACAGGCGGTCTACCGGTAGTAAACCAAGGCCGCTTGGCAAGTCTCGGTACAATCCGGAAATGTTTAATCCCCACACACGATAGAAAGCTAGAAATGACCACCGGAGGAGAACGAAGCGCCGGAATGCAAAACGGACAACGGGGAAAATGCTCGAATGCATGAGACGAACACGTATGCAAATGCAATGCACATGATGACATGATATGAGATGCATGACAACGACAACCACACACGGAGACAAAAACCTGAACCCGAGAAAATAAAATAACTTAACGCCGGAAACGGCAAGAGTTGGATTACAAATTGGGAAAATCATATCCGGGGTGTTACAGACCTTGTGCTCCGGCTGATCCAGCGAACAGCCGGCCAGCACAAGTTGTCGGCACCTTGGGAAGGCCCTTTCATCATCAGCAAGGTGCTCGACAACGACTCCTACTACCTGATCGACGCTCAGAAGCCCCGAGCACGCAAGAGGGACGACTCCGGCAAGGAGACAGAGCGGCCATGGAATGCAAATCTCCTCCGAAGATTTTACAGTTGATGCAGTATGTACCACGCTACCTTTTCTATTAAAGTACCAAGACTTCGGGCCCCCCGAGACGAGCTCGGGGACTGCCCTCTTTTGTTTGTATGATCAAAATTATGCCTACAAGTATGTTACTCTTTTTTATTCCGTTTGGCACCGGGCTCGACAAGTCGGCCCGGGGACTTGCCGCCTTGCACTGTGAAATGCTTCCTGCAGCCGGACAAGTAGTGTGTAACACCTAAACTGTCTCATGTCAGAAGCCGCAGCTCACAAAGCGACTGTACGGTGGGCAGAAGTAAGGTAGAATGGGCGTTCACATGAAAAATGGCTAAGGACTCAAAGCATAAAACATAGCTTAAGACGGCTTCCAGCCTTTTTTCACAAACCGACTCTCGAATAGTCGGATTGCTGCCTTCTATTCAACTTGCTCAGAAACTTTTAAAAACGGCTAAGTACTTGCCTTCCCAAAGTAGCCAAGCATTTGATCCAGTGGCAGTCTGCAGAGCGGCTGTCCGATTGGCAAGGCAGGCAACTAAGAGAAAGCGACAAAGGAAAAAAGCCAAAAGAGCAATGAGCAAGAAAAGATAGAACTCTGATAAATATATTTACATAACGTAGGCCCGAATCTTCGAGCAGAAGTTCAAAATACAACCCGCGGGTGGAATTGTGCGAATTAACAAGTTCTTCAAAGACTACTAAAGCAGATAAAATAAAGATAAGGCGGCAGCTTAGGAAGCAGCAGACGGATTCGGAGGGTCAGAGGAGGCGCCGACGTCAGGCGTCGGGACGGCCGGCTAGGTAGTCTCGGCTTGATCGCCTCCGGCGGCAGTCGGCTCGGTCGCACGCGGCTCGTTGCTGGAGGCGCGGTCGAGCTGAGGCTGGCCGTCTGCTCCGTCTTCTCATGCCTCCGTCTCGCCTCCGTCCTCCGCCTCGCCTTCCTCCTCGACGCGGGAGCCAATCACCTCCACTGAGTCCTCGCCGTAGTCTGGGTTCATCCCAAACCACTCCGGCGGTACCTCCTCGCCGTCTTCAGACCGCTCGGGGACGAAGATGCTGGTGTCGGTGTACTCGGCGATCGCCGCAGCACGCTTGACGAGGGCATCTTCCGCAGCTGCCAGCTCCGGCTGGGCCTCCGACCGAAGTGTGGCCAGCCGGTCTAGATCCAGCCCTGGATACCACGCCTTGACGAACTCCAAGGCCCGGCGCGCTCCAGCCCGGGCCGAAGAACCTTTCCAGGGCTCAAGAAGACCAGCCGCGATCTCTAGCCAGTCGGTCGTCAGGCTGGGGGTGCGCGGAGCCTGCATATCCGGCCACAGGGCGGCAATCCCTTGGGCACCGACACGCTGAAGCCGGCGCAGCATCCGGTGAGTCGGCCGAAGGCGAGCCTCGATGCTCAGGATGTGCTCATCAAGGGTTCGGGGGGCGTCGGCGGCGATCTCTGCGCCCTCCGCACTCCGACCTTCATGGTCAGCCTTGATGGCTTGGATGGCGGCCTGCGAGTGCCCAGGAAAGAAGTCTGCCAAGACAGAAGAAACGAAGAAGCAAGTCAAAAACTAGGAGTCGGCATGACTTATAATCGGCAGCTCGAAGAAAGAAAGCAAAGAAACTCAGCATCAACGATGTCTTCAATCTCATGGAAGTCGGACGCCAGCATCGCCTCCTTATCAGACCAAGAGGAGCGCTCGCTCACGAACTCGACCAGGAGGGCGGTTTCCGTCTCTTCCGCCTCCCTCTGCGTCTTCGCAAGCAGCTCCCTCTGCTCTGCCAATTGAGTGGCCAGCAGATCGCGCTCTGTGGCGAGCTTGCTGCACTCCTCCCCTTTGGCGCGCAATGCGGAGTTGGCTTCGCTCAGCTTCTGTTGAAGAGTAGCGTTGGCTCCCGAAAAGAAGGAAGAAAGAAGGCGTTACGTCATCAATAAAGAAGGTCGCCAGGGAGATCCGGCCCGACTGCTCAGCAGTCGGCCCGAATCTCGGGGACTATAGCCCGCGGGTGCGCCAACGCGCCCCCGCAAAGAAGAAAAAGGACTTACTCCGGCTCTTCGACAAGTCGGCGGTCCGCTTCCCCAGCTCTTCAACGTTATGGTTGAAGGCAGTGATGCAGAGGTTGTGGTAATCCTGCGACAAGCGTTTCAGACAAAAAGTTAATACCCAGAGTTCATCAATTGGAGTTCCGGGCCGCCTGCTCAGCAGCCAGCCCGAAACTCGGGGACTACACCCAGTGGGTGCGCTGGCGCGCCCCCATAGAGAGGAACAAGAAAACAAGGACCAAAGGAAAAAAACATACCCGAACGGCTGCCCGCGATGCCAGGTACGCCTTGGTGCAATTCTGGAGAGCGTCGCCCTCAGCACGAAGCTTCGCCTGGACGTCTAGAAGCGCCTGGTTCAGCGGCCCTGTGCCGCCTCCTCGCACCCACCCAATGGGCGCGGCGCTCGTCGCTTCGGCGTCTAGGATCGCCGAGCTGGAGGTGCCGGCCTCCAGGGGGCGGGGTGCCGAAGTCGCCTTCTCCAGAAGACGGCGCATTGGCGAGCCGACTTGGAGGAGTAGCCTCGCCACGGCCTCGTCTTCGGTCGGCGGCACCAGAGGGTCCGCTGGCTGTTTGCCTTACGGGATCCCAGACGGAGGCGGAGGCGGCGGCGGAACGATCACGTCCAGCATAGAGGATTCGTTGCCTTCCCTCTCCATGATGGGGTTCTCACCGCCGGCTTCCCCAGTCTGCCCCGTGAACTCCGGAGGCGGCGGCGCAGAATTCAGCGGGGTGACGAACACCGCCGATTGGCGGCGCGCGGCCTCCTTAGCCTGCCGCTTCGCCGCGGCGACGGCTTCGGCCTCCGCCAGTTTCTTCTTGGCGGAGGCCTCCGCCCTATCGGCCTCCGCCCTATCGGCCTCCGCCTTCGCCAGGCGAGCGGCCTCTTCTTCGTTGCGCTTCTCCTGCGCATTTCGCTCTATTGCCTCCCGGAGGTCAGCAGCGGGGTCAGTCCGCCGGGTTGTAGCAGACGTCTCCGCTGACCCCATGACGGAGGCGGCGCTGACCCTCTCAAGAGTGAGGGGAGCCCTGAAGCAAGGGGAGCAAGCAAAAGACTCAGACAAAGCCACAAAGAAAGAATAAAGTGTTAAGACAGAATACTCATGCGGAGACCAGCGGCGGCTTCTTCACTTCCTTACGGAAGCAGATGGCCTTCGCAGCCGCCTCGTCCCGCCGGGTCGCCGCGGCCGAACCCTTGGGTTTCTTCGGACGACTGCCGAACAAAGTCAGCACGGCCCTACGCTTCTTCCCGCCGCCCGGAGCGCCCGGCGTGGCAGAAGAGCCCACGCCAGGCTGGCTGGCTCCTGGCCGATGGCGGGGGGCGACTTCTCCCTCGGCATCGTCGTCAGGCCAGTCGGCGAAAGTGGCCGAAGGCCTAGAGCCACCTGCTGCTCCTCCTCCTCCCTCGGCGTCGTCCTCCAGAGCCGCCGCCCCCAAATCAGGGTCGTCGACGTCGCTCTCCGCCCGGTCGGCAAGGAACTCGCGGGCCGGCCCCGAGGTGCCGGCTGGTGGATGGAGGATGGGATTCTGACCAAAGCCGACTGGTCAAAACAAACTCGGCAAGAAAGAAGACAATCCAAAGAAAGAAAGAAAAGGCAACTCACCACGGGCGGGGGGTTGGCGCGGGAGTACGGCTCCTTGCCGAACCGCCAATCCTCCAGGAGCTTGCTGTCCGAGAGGTAGTTCACCATGTAGGCGACCTCCTCGTGAGGCATGTCCTTGGTGCACATCCGACTTGGGTCGTGGCGCCCGCTCATTTGGCATATCATGTGGGGGCGACCTTGGAGCGGGAGAACTCGGCGCGCCACGAAGGCGGCTAGTAGGTCTGGACAAGTCAAGCCCTCCGACTACGTCAGCACTCGGAGTCGCGCGACGGCGCCGGCTCCCGCAGGTGTCAGCGACTTGGCCCAGTACGACCAGTTGGGCAGCCTCCCAGCCGGCAGGCCGGCTTCAAAAGCCGACAGGTTGACCCAGTCGCCCCTCGCGGAGACGCTCCTGACGTAGAAGTATGATCTATGCCACATCTTCACCGACTTAATCAGCAAGATGGTGGGGAAGGGGTTGTCGGCCCCCAACCTTCGCACGGCGATGAAAGCGCTGCATTGAGCCGGCACGCCTGCAGCCTGGGTGCCGAGCTTGGAGAAGAAGATCTCCCCCCAGAGCTCCAGGGTGGGGAGGACTCCGAGGAAGCCTTCGCACAAGGCCACGAAGGCGGACAGCAGCACCACCATGTTGGGGGTGAGGTGGTGCGGCTGGAGGCCGTAGAACTCCAGGAAGGAGCAGAAGAAACTGCTCGCCGGTAGCCCCAACCCGCGCAAGCAGTGCGAGTGGAAGATGACCCGCTCGCCCTCCTGAGGCGCGGGGGAAATCTCTCCCCTCAGCGCAAGATGCACCCGCACATGATCCTTGTTGGGGAGCCGCCGAGTCTTGCAGAGGAACTCGATGTGGTCGTCGTGAACTTCGGAGCCGTCCCAAGTGCCGGAGCGCGCCGGGGGAGGTGCGGCGGCAGAGGAAGAGCTGATCGCGAGCTGATCGCCGCGGCGTTCATCGAAGCTTGGGCGCGCGGCGGTGCCAAGATGAAGGAGGAGGAGGAGGAGGAGAGCGAGGAGTAGTGGGAAGGAGAGGCGCGCGTGCTCCGCCGCGCTCCCCTCTCTCCCCTACTTAGAGCCTCGCGGGCTGCGAAGCCGAGGGGGCGGTCGTGGGATTTACTACGCCCACGGCCCCACGACCCCCATGTTCCACGACAAAGTTACTGCGCGCAGTAACTCCACGGGAATCCCAACCGTCCGCCGGGGCCGCAGCGGATCCGCTCGGATGCCGAGGCGCGGTAGTGGCAGGCCCCGCCTATGGGCCTGTCCCGTCGCGCGCGTAGGCTGGCAGAATGGCCCAGCCATGTGTCATCGTATGACAGGCCTAGAACGGGCGGCGGCCTGGAGGCTTAGCCGGCACGCTACTTGAATCCCGCCGCGACGTTCGAAATATTGTGCGAGTTAGAGTTGGGCGAGTCTGACTCCTTCTAGCCGGCCCGGCGGAAGTCCACCAAGAACCATATGTTGAGCACCTGGAAAGAGAAACTGCTGAGGCTTCTCGGCCGATCGACCGTGGTGCCTCACCAGCTTCGGGGACTACTGTCGGAGTAATGGGCCACGGGTAGGCCAACCCGAGCCCCAAAACCTTTCAAGACATCGGGCAGGCTGCGCCCCTCAAGACCCCAGGACGAAGAGCCGCCTTCGAGAAGTCGACGGCAAGATGGCCGACTGTCCGCTCACGGCCGAGTCCCAGGGACGACTTCAGGGAAAGCCGACTCCTGACTGGCGACTTCCAGAGACGCCGGCTTTGGGGAGTCGGTCTGTGACTCCAACAAACCCTATGACCTCATCAAGAGGGACAGGGCAGGGGAGTGGCTACAGTGAAGCCCACTCCCGCCCCTTACCAAGGGCAGGCATGGCCACAGCACGCCGTACCCCAGATGATCTTCGTGCGGCATGGCACTATTGCCATGCCGGCCCTGACATCAGCACCGCAGGACCGAATCCTGAACCCACGACGGCTTGTCTGTACGGCCTAGAGGCAGCGGGTCCCACCAGTCAGTGAGACCTCAGGAGACGGCAAGAGGACCACCAGTCGGACCCGTTGGGAGTCGGCCCCGGGGAGTCGGCCGAGCCCTCCCTCGGGGACCATGCGCCATTAATCAAGATGTGATGGAGAGTGGCAATAGTGATCGCCCGCCAGGCGGCGGGACTGTTGCCACGACCCCGTGATCAAGCCCGCGTCATCAGAAGCACGGCTACAGTAATCAGCAGCCGGCAAGACCTGCCCGCGGCGGACGCGGCCTGTCGGCTCCATACCAGGCCAGTCGGCGGGGCCCACCAGTCGGCGGGCCCCACCAGTCGGCGGGGAAGACGGAGGCCAGAGGCGCTGACGGCTGGGCCCGCGTCTAGCCGGATTACCATTGTATCCCTGGGGGGTAGGCCTATATAAACCCCCCAGGGCACCCATGCAAAGGGTTGGAATCCATTAGCTCTAGACCAGATCAAATAGGAGGGAGAGAGCTAGCCCTGCCCTCTCCTACCTCTAGGAAACAGCTCAAGGAGCAATTGTGTAAGCACTTTGCCATAGTGATCATGCGGAGACCCCGCAGAGCAGCAGTAGGGGTATTATCTCCCCGGAGAGCCCTGAAGCTGGGTAAGATTCGCGGGCGTGCATGTCTTCACCTCATCCCGTTTCCAGGCACCGGCGACGCTCTACTCGCCCCCACCATGATAAGCCATCCTTTGGCATATGTCGCACCCAACCCCCGACAATGCCCCAACCATGAGCTCTCAAGAGAAATGATTATCCAAAAAAATATGCTCGGCTTTCTGATAACAATCGCACATGCTCGAAACTTCTTGTGCTGGCTCTTTTATGATGAAGACTATTGAATTCAAATGGGATTTATTGGAAAGAATTGAACGTAACTCTGAAGATTGGGATCTCGATGAAGGTAAGAAGTCAGGTATGACACCTAAGTTTGATTGTGTTAAATCTTTTATGGATACTGATGTTTTCCGTAAATTTAGCACTAAATATGGACTTGACTCTGAGATAGTAGCTTCTTTCTGTGAATCTTTTGCTACTCATGTTGACCTCCCTAAGGAGAAGTGGTTTAAATATCATCCCCCCATCGAAGTTAAAGTAGCTGCACCTATTAAAGTTGAAGAAAAGACTGTCACTTATAATGATCCTATTATTCCTACTGCTTATGTTGAGAAACCACCTTTTCCTGTTAGGATAAGAGATCATGCTAAAGCTTTAGTTGTGGTTCGTAAAAGCAATATTAGAACATATACACATCCTGAGCAAGTTAAAGTTGAACCTAATATTTCTATTGTTAAGGATCTCTTGGCTGATAATATTGATGGGCATGATATTTATTTCTGTGATGAAACTGCTAGAATTGCTAAACCTTGTGCTAAAGATAAACATAGACCTGTGGTAGGCGTGCCTGTTATTTCTGTTAAAATAGGAGATTATTGTTATCATGGATTGTGTGATATGGGTGCTAGTGCTAGTGCAATACCTATTGAGCTATACAAAGAAATTATGCATGATATTGCACCTGCTGAGTTACAAGAAATTGATGTCACCATTAAACTTGCCAATAGAGATACTATTTCACCAATGGGAATTGTTAGAGATGTTGAAGTCTTGTGTGGGAAAACTAAATATCCTACTGATTTTCTTGTTCTTGGTTCCCCACAAGATAGCTTTTGTCCCATTATATTTGGTAGACCCGTCTTGAACACTGTTAATGCTAGGATAGACTGCAAAAAGGATGTTATTACTATTGGTTTAGGTGATATGTCTCATGAGTTCAACTTTTCTAAATTTCATAGACACCACCGTGAAGAGGAATTGCCTAGTAATGATGAAATTATTGATCTTGCTTCTATTGCCTTACCTCCTAGTGATCCTTTAGAAAAATATTTGCTAGACCATCAAAATGATATGTTTATGAATGAGAGAAGGGAAATAGATGAGGTGTTCTTTAAACAGGGACCTATTCTGAAACATAACTTGCCTGTTGAAATCTTAGGGGATCCTCCTCCACCCAAGGGTGATCCTGTGTTTGAGCTTAAACCATTGCCTGATACCCTTAAATATGCTTATCTTGATGAAAATAAGATATATCCTGTTATTATTAGTGCTAAACTTTCAGAGAAGGAGGAAGAAAAATTATTGAAAACTCTGAAGAAGCACCGTGTTGCTATTGGATATACTCTTGATGATCTTAAGGGCATTAGTCCCACTCTATGTCAACACAAAATAAATTTGGAAAAAGATGCCAAACCAGTTATTGATCACCAACGACGACTGAATCCTAAGATGAAATAAGTGGTAAGAAAAGAAATACTAAAGCTCCTTGAGGCAGGTATAATTTATCCCGTTGTTAATAGTCAGTGGGTAAGTCATGTCCATTGTGTTCCTAAGAAGGGAGGTATTACTGTCGTTCCTAATGATAAAGATGAATTGATTCCGCAAAGAATTATTACAGGTTATAGGATGGTAATTGATCTCTACAAATTAAATAAGGCTACTAAAAAGATCATTACCCCTTACCTTTCATTGATCAAATGCTAGAAAGATTATCCAAGCATATACATTTTTGCTTTCTAGATGGTTATTCTGGTTTCTCTCAAATACATGTGTCAGTCGATGATCAATCTAAGACCACTTTTACTTGCCCTTTCGGTACTTTTGCTTATAGACGTATGCCTTTTGGTTTATGTAATGCACCTGCTACCTTTCAAAGATGCATGATGGCTATATTTTCTGATTTTTGTGAAAAGACATGTGAGGTATTCATGGATGATTTCTCCGTTTATGGATCCTCTTTTGATGATTTCTTAAGCAACCTTGATCGAGTTTTGCAGAGATGTGAAGAAACTAAACTTGTCTTGAATTAGGAGAAATGCCACTTTATGGTTAATGAAGGTATTGTCTTGGGGCACAAAACTTCTAAAAGAGGCATTGAAGTCGATAAAGCTAAAGTTGATGCTATTGAAAAGATGCCATGTCCCAAGGACATCAAAGATATAAGAAGTTTCCTTGGTCATGCCCGTTTTTATAGGAGGTTCATTAAGGACTTCTCAAAAATTTCTCGGCCTCTAACTAATTTATTACAAAAAGATATACCATTCGTCTTTGATGATGATTGTGTAGAAGCATTTGAAATACTTAAGAAAGCATCGATCTCTGCACCTATTGTCCAGTCACTTGATTGGAATTTACCTTTTGAAATTATGTGTGATGCTAGTGATTATGTTGTAGGTGCTTTTCTAGGGCAAAGAGTTGATAAGAAATTAAATGTTATTCAATATGATAGTAAAACTCTAGACAATGCCCAGAGAAATTATGCTACAACTGAAAAAGAATTCGCCCTATAGTGAGTCGTATTACAATTCACTGGCCGTCGTTTTACAACGTCGTGACTGGGAAAACCCTGGCGTTACCCAACTTAATCGCCTTGCAGCACATCCCCCTTGACTTATTAGATGGGTTCTCCTCCTACAAGAATTTGATCTGCATATTATTAATCGGAAGGGAGCTGAGAACCCCGTTGCAGACAACTTGTCTAGGTTAGAAAATGTTCTTGATGACCCACTACCTATTGATGATAGCTTTCCTGATGAACAATTAAATGTCATAAATGCTTCTCACATTGCTCCATGGTATGCTGATTATGCTAATTACATTGTGGCTAAGTTTATACCACCTAGTTTCACATACCAGCAAAAGAAAAAGTTTTTCTATGATTTAAGACATTACTTTTGGGATGACCCACATATTTATGAAGAAGGAGTAGATGGTGTTATTAGACGTTGTGTACCTAAACATGAACAGGTACAGATCCTAATGAAGAAGAAGCTTTGTGGGTTTTGTTTTCTGATGGAAATGGAACCGGGGCTGGAACCCTTTTCTTAAAAAAATGAAGAAGAAGCTGCTAGCTCATGGGACATAGCTTCACTTTAGGTGAACTGCACCAAAAGGTCCCATGAATTGAATCATCCATGTTGGTGACTGGTGTCATGCGTTCTACGATGGTGTTGACTGCAGATATGGTTCCCATCACGAGGTATGTTCCTTTTTGGTGTGACCATTTGCCAAAGATCCTGCATGTTGAGTCTGCTCTTGTGCTACTGTTTTGGCACTGCCATGATAAAGCATTAATGTTATTATTTTGCACCTTGATCTAGTGGCACTATTAATTTGAGGCAATGTTTTGGCACCGCCAGTGCCACTGATTTTTTTATATATCAAAAGAGGGGGTTTCCTCCGATTTCATTAAAGAAACACAACCATAGAGAACCATTATCCGACAACATCTCAGTGTAAACGGGCAGTTATGCAACTACTATTAGAACGAACTAAGTACTAGTAGGAGACAAGTTCGCCACATAAGTGATACGTCCATTTTGCATCATGCTTTTATATCAATATTTATTGCATTATGGGCTGTTGTTACACATTGTGTCACAATACTTATGCCTATTCTCCCTTATTTTACAAGATTTACATAAAGAGGGAGAATGCCGGCAGCTGGGATTCTGGGCTGGAAAAGGAGCAAATATTAGAGACCTATTCTGCACAACTCACAAAGTCCTGAAACTTCACGGAAGTCATTTTCAGAAAATATAAAAAATACTGAGCGCAAGAAGTTCCAGAGGGGGGCCACACCCTAGCCACGAGGGTGGGGGCGCGCCCTACCCCCCTGGGCGCGCCCCCTGCCTCGTGGGCCCCCTGGTGGCCCTCCAATGCCCATCTTCTACTATAGGAGTCCTTCGTTGAGGAAAAAATCATAAGCAAGCTTTCGGGACGAGACTCCGCCTCCACGAGGCGGAACCTTGGCGGAACCAATCTAGGGCTCTGGCGGAGCTGTTCTACCGGGGAAACTTCCCTCCGGAAGGGGGAAATCATCACCATCATCATCACCAACGATCCTCTCATTGGGAGGGGGTCAATCTCCATCAACATCTTCACCAACACCATCTCCTCTCAAACCCTAGTTCATCTCTTGTATCCAATTCTTGTCTCCAAGTCTGGGATTGGTACCTATGGGTTGCTAGTAGTGTTGATTACTCCTTGTAGTTGATGCTTGTTGGTTTATTTGGTGGAAGATCATATGTTTAGATCCTATATGCATATTAATACCCCTCTGATTATGAACATGAATATGCTTTGTGAGTAGTTACGTTTATTCCTGAGGACATGGGAGAAGTCTTGCTATTAGTAGTCATGTGAATTTTGTATGCGTTCGATATTTTGATGAGATGTATGTTGTCTCTCCTCCAGTGGTGATATGTGAACGTCGACTACATGATACTTCACCATTATTTGGGACTAGAGGAAGGCATTGGGAAGTAATAAGTAGATGATGGGTTGCTAGAGTGACAGAAGCTTAAACCCTAGTTTATGCGTTTCTTCGTAAGAGCTGATTTGGATCCATATGTTTCATGCTGTGGTTAGGTTTACCTTAATACTTCTGTTGTAGTTGCGGATGCTTGCAATAGAGGTTAATCATAAGTGGGATGTTTGTCCAAGTAAGGGCAGCACCCAAGCACCAGTCCACCCACATACCAAATTATCAAAGTACCGAACGCGAATCATATGAACGTGATGAAAACTAGCTTGACAATAATTCCCATGTGTCCTCGGGAGCGCTTTCTTCTATATAAGAGTTTGTCCAGGCTTGTCCTTTGCCACAAAAAGGATTGGGCCATCTTGCTGCACTTTATTTACTTTTGTTACTTGTTGCTCGTTATGAATTATCTTATCACAAAACTATCTGTTACCTATAATTTCAGTGCTTGCAGAGAATACCTTGCTCAAAACCGCTTATCATTTCCTTTTGCTCCTCGTTGGGTTCGACACTCTTATTTATCGAAAGGACTACGATAGATCCCCTATACTTGTGGGTCATCAATAATCTAGGCAGGTAGGGGGACGCAACACCAGCTCGACCAAGTTTGGATTACAACCCAAATGCTACCATAGAAACATCAGGGGGGAGATAGGGACTGGAAGAGCCAGCTTCAGCATCCCAGTCTAAGCAACCTTGGCCTCCATCCTTGCAACGCATGGTACACCTCATTTGCCACCTGCTCGACCCTAGTGCCATTGATAAAATGAAGTAATAATACAGTTAACATAGATTTGAGTGTCCTCTCTATCATTTCATTTCCAATGTAGATAAAGAAAGTGCTTCTCTTTGTTAGTATATGTTTCATCAACTAGTCCCATTGTTAATGTTTAAGCGTTTCAACAAACTGGGGTGCTTAATTTTAGTTGATCTGCACAAAAATAGAGATTGCAATGTCTCAAGGCCCCTCCTTGTACTACCGGTGTACACTGATGTTCATCACTGGCAGAAGGTGTATCGGGGAGACTTGGGTCGATTTCACGTATGAGGCGTACCGTATGAGGCGTCGCAGGGCCCATCTCGCCCTCGCAGAATGTCATACTATGATACTATCGCAATATTTTCTTCTATTTATTAGTGTATGTTTCATCAACTAGTGCCACTGTAATGTAATCACGCTTTTTCATTATTTTTGCAAACAGGGTTCTTCAGCTGCATTTTGGTAGAACTGCACAAATGTATGGATGGAACTGGCATATATGCAGAGTACGAGGTGTGCCAAGTAAAAATTACCGACACCAAACATGCTCCATGCATGCATTGGCATCCACCACCACCAGTGGGATGTGTGGCGCTCTTTCTGGACGGATATTTCTCGGCAGCAAACCCTCTAACCAAATACTAGTAGCTTATATTGGTAGTTTTCGAGGGAGTACTCTTTTCTAAAAGAAGCACCAATCTATTTTTCTTTATTTGTACACAGTGTCACAAATTTGACCCAAAGGTCCAGAGCTATTTTAGGATGATTGGCATAGTACTCGGAGACTAATTGTAAGCATGATTTTCATTAGCTGTCACATTGATTGTAAGCATGAGCAGATGGAAGATTAGGTTAGTGCGAAGCTTACCTTAAACCCTACCGCCGCCATTGAAACGATGTGAGCGTCGAGGGAACCATGGAGAACGATGGGGAAGCGACATCGCGCCATCCGGCCTCCTCTTGAGGTGGGAGAACGAATACTCATGTGGCTCCGGCTGGCTCTGCACCCTCACGAACGGCACACCGTACTCGATCGATTCGTTATCCTCTCGGTGCTCGACCTTCGACCTGTACGCCCACCACCTCCGCCTGACTTTCACCTCGGGCGAATCTGTCTGCTCCATCGCCCAGAGGAGTGATAACCCACAAGTATAGGGGATCAATTGTAGCCTCTTTCGATAAGTAAGAGTGTCGAACCCAACGAGGAGCTAAAGGTAGAACAAATATTCCCTCAAGTTCTATCGGCCATCGATACAACTCTACACACGTTTAACGTTCACTTTACCTAGAACGAGTATGAAACTAGAAATACTTTGTACGTGTTGTTGGATAGGTTTGCAAGATAATAAAGAGAGCATAAATAAAAAGTAGGGGTTGTTTAGATAAAGACACAACTAAGTTAGTTTTAGTAGAGAGCTTGTTGTCACACAAGTTATTTGTCCCTAGGCAATCAATAAGTAGACCGGTAATCTCTATTGCAATTTTATTTGAGGGAGAGGCATAAGCTAACATACTTTCTCTTCTTGGATCATATGCATTTATGATTGGAACTCTAGCAAGCATCTGCAACTACTAAAGATCATTAGGGTAAGACCCAACCATAGCATTATAAGGCATCAAGTCCTCTTTACTCCCATACAAAAGCAACCTACTTACTTGGGTCTGTGCTTCTGTCACTCACGCCACTCACCATAAGCAAATCATGAACATATTGCAAACCCTATGCTTGCACGACACGGAGAGCGCCATAGGACAGCACCAGTAATAAAACATGCAACTCAAATCAATCACGATCATCACTTAACCCATAGGACAAAACGGATCTACTCAAACATGATAGGATGGCCATACATCATTGGGAAATAATATATATCATTGAGCACCATGTTTAAGTAGAGATTACAGCGGGTAAAAGAGAGGTTACACCGCTGCATAGAGGGGGGAAGAGTTGGTGATGATGACGGTGAAGTTGTTGGTGTAGATGGCGGTGATGATGATGGCCCCGGCGGCGTTCCGGCGCCACTAGAAGAGAGGGGGAGAGAGCCCCCCTTCTTATTCTTCCTCCTTGACCTTCTACCTAGATGGGAGAAGGGTTTCCCCACTGGTCCATGGCCTCCATGGCATGGGAGGGGCGAGAGCCCCTCCGAGATTGGATCTGTCTCTCTGTCTCTTCTATTTTTGCGTTCTTGATTCTGCCCTTTCACTGTTTCTTAAATTCCTGGAGATCCGTAACTCCAATTGGGCTGAATTTGGGACACGATTTTTATCCAGATATTAGCTTTCTTGCGGCGAAAGAAGGGAACCAACCGCCTTACGGGGTGGCCACGAGGGCCCAGGGCGCGCCTGACCCCCTGGGGAGCGCCCCCTGCCTCGTGGCCCCCTCGGGCATCGTCTCGTGTTGATTCTTCTTCCCCAAAATCATATATATTCCAAAAAAAATCTCCGTTAGTTTTTATCCCGTTTGGATTTCGTTTGATATGGATTTTACGTGAAACAAAAAACATGCAACAAACAGGAACTGGCACTGGGCACTGGATCAATATGTTAGTCCCAAAAATAGTATAAAAAGTTGCCAAAAGTATATGAAAGTTGTAGAATATTGTCATGGAACAATAAAAAATTATAGATACGACGGAGACGTATCAGAATCCCCAAGCTTAATTCCTGCTCGTCCTCGAGTAGATAAATGATAAAAAAGATAATTTTTGATGTGGCTACCTACATAATCTTGATCATGTAACCTAATCATGGCATGAATATTAAGACAGGAGTGATTCAAAGCAATAGTCTATCATTTGACATGAAGACAATAATATTTCAAGCATACTAATAAAGCAATCATGTCTTTTCAAAATAACATGGCCAAAGAAAGTTATCCCTACAAAATCATATGGTCTGGCTATGCTCCATCTTCACCACACAAAATATTCAAATCATGCACAACCCCGATGACAAGCCAAGCAAATGTTTCATACTTTTGACGTTCTCAAACCTTTTCAACTTTCATGCAATACATGAGCGTGAGCCATGGACATAGCACTATAGGTGAAATAGAATATGATGATGGAGGTTGTGTGGAGAAGACAAAAAGGAGTAGGGATTGCCATGCAACGGATGCACTAAGAGCTATAAGTGTATGAAATCTCAAACTGGAAACTAAGTGGGTGTGCATCCAACTTGCTTGCTCATGAAGACCTCGGGAATTTGAGGAAGCCCATCATCGGAATATACAAGCCAATTTATAAAATGAAAATTCCCACTAGTATATGAAAGTGATAACTCAAGATACTCTCTATATGAAGAACATGGTGCTACTCTGAAGCACAAGTGTGGTAAAAGGATAGTAACATTGTCCCTTCTCTATTTTTTTCTTTTGTTTCTTTTTTTGTAGGCTTCTTTGGCCTCTATATTTTTTGGGGAGGCTTCTTTGGCCACTTTTATTTTGATCATGGGACAATGTTCTAATAATGATGATCATCACACTTTTATTTACTTACAACTCAATATTACAACTCGATAATAGAACAAAGATATGACTCTATATGAATGCCTCCGGCGGTGTACCGGGATGTGCAATGATCTAGCATAGCAATGACATCAAAAAACGGACAATCCATGAAAACATCATGCTAGCTATCTGACGATCATGCAAAGCAATATGACAGTGATGCTCAAGTCATGTATATGAAGATGATGGAAGTTGCATGGCAATATATCTCGGAATGGCTATGGAAATGCCATGATAGGTAGGTATGGTGGCTGTTTTGAGGAATATATAAGGTGGATTATGTGTGATAGAGTGTATCGTATCACGGGGTTTGGATGCACCGGCAAAGTTTGCACCAACTCTCGAGGTGAGAAAGGGCAATGCACGGTACCGAAGAGGCTAGCAATGATGGAAGGGTGAGAGTGTGTATAATCCATGGACTCAACATTAGTCATAAAGAACTCACATACTTATTGCAAAAATCTATTAGTCATCGAAACAAAGTACTACGTGCATGCTCCTAGGGGGATAGATTGGTAGGAAAAGACCATCGCTCATCCCCGACCGCCACTCATAAGGAAGAAAATCAATAAATACCTCATGCTCCAACTTCGTTACATAACGGTTCACCATACGTGCATGCTATAGGAATCACAAACTTCAACACAAGTATTTCTACAATCCACAACTACCCACTAGCATGACTCTAATATCACCACCTTTATATCGCAAAACTATTGCAAGGAATCAAACATAGCATATTCAATGATCTACAAGTTTTATGTAGGATTTTATGACTAACCATGTGAATGACCAATTCCTGTCATCTCTCTAAATAGATATAAGTGAAGCAAGAAAGTTTAATTCTTTCTACAAAAGATATGCCCATGCTCTAACAAATATAAGTGAAGCAAAAGAGCATTCTACAAATGGCGATTTTCTATGTGAAGAGAAATAGGCAATCCAAACTTCAAAAGATATAAGTGAAGCCCATGAAGCATTCTACAAAGCCATACTCAAAAGATATAAGTGAAGTGCAATGAGCATTCTATAAATCAACCAAGGACTAACTCATATCAGCATGGTGCATTAAAGAAAAGTGAAAACTAAATGCAAAAGACGCTCTAAGATTTACGCATATCATGTGATGAATAAAAATATAGCTCCAAGTAAAATTACCGATGATTGTTAGAAGAAAGAGGGGATGCCTTCTGGGGCATCCCCAAGCTTGGTTGCTTGGGAGTCCTTGAATATTTCCTTGGGGTGCCTCGGGCATCCCCAAACTTAGGCTCTTGCCACTCCTTAATCCTTCATCCATCGTAATCTCTCCCAAAACTTGAAAACTTCAAACACACAAAACTTAACAAAAAGTTCGGTAAGATTCGTTAGTATAATAAAGCAAATCACTACTCTAAGTACTATTGCAAACCAATTCATATTTTGTTTTTGCATTGTAGCTACTGTAATATAACTTTTCCATGGCTTAATCCACTGATAGAAATTGATAGTTTCATCAAAACAAGCAAACTATGCATCAAAAACAGAATCTGTCTTAAACAGGAAAGTCTGTAGTAATCCGAACATTCACCATACTTCTGGCACTCCAAAAATTCTGAAACAGTTAGTAAAAATAAAAAATTTATATAGAAAGACAGTGCAAAAAGTTTCAGAACCGTTTGACATTCCAGTAAAAAATGTAAAATCACACACTACAGCCAAAGTTTCTGTTCTGCACCGCACAAACCAACAAGCAATGTAAACATCCTAAAGGCAAATCTTGGCACATTATTTTTATAATACAATGGAATTGTAAAAGGGGATAATTATTTTTGTTGAAAAGTTTCTGTAATCAAGATTCACAAAGTTTCTGTGAGCATGAACAAAGTTCAAGGAGCTCCCCCATTTCAACAATGCTTGTCTCTCTCACTTTCACTTTCCTTTTTGAAAAGTTTTGGGTTCCCCTTTTTATTTTTTATTTTTTTTAACTATATAAAAGCACTCAACAGAAATAAATGACTCTCTAAAACTTCCGGGTTGTCTCCCTGGCGGCACTTTCTTTAAATCCATTAAGCTAGGCATAAGGTGCTCACGTAATGAATCCACCCGGATCCCAAGGTATATCAAAGCCAATTTTAATTAACAATGATTTGTGATTTAGTAGTGAGCACAAAGTAACATATATCATGTAATGACGAAGTGTAACTCTCTTCCTATGCATCGGCATGTCATACAAGAATAGTTCATGCACACATAGTAAAGGCCAATGCATAGTATAAACAGTTTCTTGCAATTTTACCGTACACTAATCATACACGCAAATGTGTATGATCAAGATCAAGGACTCACGGGAAGATATCACAACACAACTCTAGACACAAATTAAAATAATACAAGCTTTATATTACAAGCCAGGGGCCTCGAGGGCTCGGATACATAAGCTCGAATACACAAGAGTCAGTGGAAGCAAAAATATCTGAGTACAGACATAAGTTAAACAAGTTTGCCTTAAGAAGGCTAGCACAAAATCAACAACGATCGAAAAGGCAAGGCCTCCTGCCTGGGAGCCTCCTAACTACTCCTGGTCATCAGCGGCCGTCACGTAGTAGTAGGCACCCTCGGGGTAGCAGTAGTCTTCAGTGGTGTCGTCTGGCTCCTGGGATCCGTCATCTGGTCGCAACAATCGGGTATGGGGGAAAAGAGGTAGCAAAGCAGCCGTGAGTACTCATCCAAAGTACTCGCAAGACTTACATCAGATCTAAACTAAGTATGCATCTGTATCAAAGGAAATGGGTTGTATCTGTGGACTAAACTGCAGAATGCCAGAATAGAGGAAAGGCCTAGTCCTATCGATGACTAGCATCTTTTGGAAACCACCATCTTGCAGCAACAGGAGGGAGTAGAGTAGCATAAAGTAAAGTAGCAGTAGTGTTATCAACCTCGGCCGGAGATCCTTTCTCGACTCCCTAAGAGAAAGCAATCCCAAAGCCATACTATCCATTCATCATATCCATTTCTCATATCCATCCATTTCTCATCACAAGTATCTAGTTCTAGTTGTATCGATCGGGATACAACTCCAAGTGTCCATTACCGTAGGACAGGGTATCGATAGATGTTTTCTTCCCTGCAGGGGTGCACCAACTTACCCACCACGCTCGATTAACTCCGGTCGGACATACTTTCCTGGGTCATGCCCGACCTCGGCCAAACAATACGCCGCAACCCGACCTAGGCTTAATAGAGAGGTCAGCACGCCGGACTAAACCTATGCCCCCAGGGGTCATGGGCCATCTCCCCGGGGACTCATGCACGTTGCGTACGCGGCCGGTGAGTAGACCTAGCTACCTCCTTCAAAAAGGTAGGTGCTTACCAGTCCAACCCGGCGCGCGCCGCTCAGTCGCTGACGTCTATTAAGCTTCAGCTGATGTATACGACGCAGAACGCCCATACTATGCCCACGTGATGGTTAGTGTTATCAGGCCAAAGGCCCCTCGGATCAAATATCCAAATCGTAGTGGATTAGGAGCACGCGGTAACGAGCAGATACTCACAATCGATGTGACTCCGTCGCCCCGTCTCGAGTACTTGCGGCAAGGGCTTAGAATGCCCGGCCACGCCTCGTAAGTATCTCGTGGGCACCTTCCAGGTCAACCCGACTCCACATCACTCGCAATTAAGCTCGCGCGGGTACCACTCAGGGTCGACCCGTCTTTAGTAACATGGTTCAGTGTAAAGTCATAGTAATCATAGTAACTAGGTGTCTAACACCAAGGGGAATACCCGAGGAATCACCCCCGGTGAATTCCACTCGATGTTATCATCAAGGTGAACGTAAGAGGATCCACCCTCGAGGTCCACACTTGAGGGGTTGCACGACAGAGCCGTAACGGAAGTGGTTAAGGAGGAAATCACCCTCGATGACCATGACCGAATAGCTACACTACAGAGATCTCATCAGGAGTGATGTAAGAGGTTTCACCCTCGGCACTCGATGGTAACTCTGCAAAGTCGAGCAACTAAGGAGAAAGTGATGTGCGGTGCCGGGGCCTGGTCTTCGATCCCGTTGATCGGGTCTTCAATGATAAAGCAGGGGCAACAAGGACAAGGTGGGGGTCACTGATGGATCACTAACCAACCTATACTAAGCAGTTTAGGATAAGCAGGTAAGGTATGAAAGCAGGTAACCACAACAGGCTGTGCATCAGAGTAGGATCATACAGAAAGGAGTAGCAGTTCTAATGCAAGCATGAGAGGGAAAGAAATGGGCGATATCGGAATGCTCAAGGGGGGGGTTGCTTTCCTGGTTGCTCTGGCAAGGAGGGGTCGTCGGGGATGTAGCCGTACTTAGTCGCATCAACGTCGGTCTCGGGGTCTACCGGAGAAGAAGAGGGGGAACAAACAGTAAATACATAGCAAGCAAGAGCATAACAGGACAACAGGAAGAGCTAGACATGTTCTAACGTAGTGCTACATGATACCGCCGAAGGGGGAGAACATCCGGGAATGTTTCCCCGAAGTTTGGCATTTTCGGACAGTCGAACCGGAGGGGGACGGTTGCAGGTTCGCTATGCTAGTGATGTGTGGTGTACGAACGGGTTGCGTATCCGGATTCGTCTCGTCGTTCTGAGCAACTTTCTTGTAGAAAACATTTGCATCCGAGTTACGGATTATTTTCTATGAATTTCCAAAGTTTAAAGGGGTTTTTTAATTTATTTAATTCGAATTATAAACAGTGAAATGTTTTTTAACTCAGCAGGGGCTAGTTACGCTCAATGACAGGTGGGGTCAAGGAACTGGGTTGACTCAGTCAACACCTTTACTAGTCAACCAATGAACAGTGCATTGGGCCCTACTTGTCGTTGGCACAAACTATTGATTAGGCTTTTAAACAAAAGGGGCCATGTCATCTGTACATAGACTATTCTAGTCATTAATTAACACCTAGTAGTACTAATCTAAGCAAGGACCGGCCACTACTCCGGCCATGTGCACGACGCACACACAGCACACACAAGTTAGTAGGCTAGGAGTTATTAACATAAGATGTCATTTTGTGATTTTTGTAGGATTTAATCGAGGCGACTTTTGAATTTGGTCCAATGGAAAGAATTGAACCCTGTCATGTGTACTACACGCCCATATAAATATTTCTCATGATAAAATTTGTTTTGTTGTTGTTTTGCAACTACACAAAGGGCTAATCAGTGTTACAGCGGCAGAGCTAGCCAGCGCTACAGTAACATTCAGCAGCTACAGTAGTATTAAGCAAAGCAGCAGCGACATGAGCTCGGCGACGCGAGCGGGGCGCAGCGGCCGGCCGAAACGCGGGCAGCGCGGGGCAGGCGCGGGACCCGGCCAAGAGCGGCTGGGCACGCATGAGCGTGGCCCGGTGAGCAGCAATACGCAGCAGCAGACTACAACGGTCTCGGGCGAGCTCGAGGTTGAGTGCAGGGGAGCACGGCAAGGCGAGTTGGGGCGGAGTTGGCCTCCTGGGAGTGTGCCGAGCACATCTACGTGCTCGGTTGAGCCGAATAGCGGTGACGACGGGCACGGCCGCGGAGGCGAGCTCCGGACACGGCGAGCAGCTAGGCTACGGGTGCGGAAAAGATGCGCGAAGAGAGGGGAAGAAGCGGCGCTCACCGGGTGGCTCAAGGTGGCCGGCGAAAGACTAGGAGCGCAGAGGCGAGGTGGATCAATGCGGTTGCAGCGGCGTTGGTCGACGGAAGGGCGCGAGGCGATGTAGGAGTTTGCGCTGCTCCCCGTGATGAAGTAGAGCGCCATGGTGAAGCAGTCGAGGTCGCCGGAGCTCCTGAACCGGTCGCGGTGATGGGTGGACGCTGGTGGACGCGGCAGTGGCAGCGGCGCGTCAACGAGAGACGGATCTGGAGGAGGGAAGAGACGGAGAGAGTGAGGGGAGTGACGAGTGAGTGGGGGATGGGATCGCATGGCGCCCTTATCCCCTCCCGGCGTCGGCGTGGCAGCGCGGGGAGGTGCGCCCGGTCCGACGGGGACGAACGAGAGCGCCCCAGTCGGCTGTACAGGGAAAGGAGGCGACAGACAGAGTTAGGTGGGCTGGCTGGGTGGGAGTGGGCCGAGGCCCATGAGGAGCCAGGGGTTTTTTCTATTCCTTTTATCTTTATCTTTTGCTTTTTCTTTTTTACTTAGTTTTCTTTCATAGTTTTAGTTATTTTATATTTTCTTATAGCAAATAGCTTTATATAAAAAAGGAATACCACCTAAATTGGTTTTACTAAGAATACCACTACCACATTTAGTTTGAGGTTCAAATAAAATACTTCAGTGTTTTTTATAATTTAAACAACATTTAATAAATGTTTTAAGCCACTATATATTCACAAAAAGGCATGTAAATACTTTACAAAAAAATGTTGCGTCACCACCATAATTAGTTATGGAATATTCTCCACACTGTGAACATTTTAGTTTGCATGTTTGACCAATTTGAATTTTGACTTTAATTTGAATTGAATTTAAATTATGCTTGGATCAAAAGAGGATTAGCAACAGTAATGTGATGAACTGCATCATTAGCAGAGGATTATTGTAGCTTGATTATCCGGGCGTCACATTCATGCTCATAATCAGAGGGGTATTAATATGCATATAGGATCTGAACATGTGATCTTCCACCAAATAAACCAACTAGCATCAACTACAAGGAGTAATAAACACTACTAGCAACCTACAGGTACCAATCCCAGACTTCGAGACAAGAATTGGATACAAGAGATGAACTAGGGTTTGAGAGGAGATGGTGCTGGTGAAGATGTTGATGGAGATTGGCCCCCTCCCGATGAGAGGAGCGTTGGTGATGACGATGGTGATGATTTCCCCCTCCCGGAGGGAAGTGTCCCCGGCAGAACAGCTCCGCCAGAACCCTAGATTGTCTCCTCCAAGGTTCCGCCTCGTGGCGGCGGAGTCTCGTCCCGAAATCTTGCTTATGATTTTTTCCTCAACGAAAGACTCCATATAGCAGAAGATGGGCATTGGAGGGCCACCAGGGGGCCCACGAGGTAGGGGCGTGCCCAGGGGGTAGGGCACGCCCCCCACCCTCGTGGCTGGTGAGTGGGCCCCCTCTGGTACTTCTTGCGCTCAGTATTTTTTATATATTCTGAAAATAACTTCTGTGAAGTTTCAGGCCTTTTGGAGCTGTGCAGAATAGGTCTCTAATATTTTTCTCCTTTTCCAGCCCAGAATCCCTGCTGCCGGCGTTCTCCCTCTTTATGTAAACCTTGTAAAATAAGAGAGAATAGGCATAAGTATTGTGTCATAATGTGTAATAACAACCCATAATGCAATAAATATCGATATAAAAGCATGATGCAAAATGGACGTATCAACTCCCCCAAGCATAGACCTCGCTTGTCCTCAAGCGAAAGCCGAAGTCCAAAAATATGTCCACATGTTTAGAGATAGATGCGTCGATAAAAATAAAATACGAACATGAGGGCATCATGATCATTCTTAGAACAACAGCTTATATAATTATTTTCATATGATCTCTTATGCTAGAGTAACAATTCAACCACAATTTCAAGTATGAATCGTAAACTTCATTGAAAACTAACAAACTATAATCTAAGTCATTGAAGCAATTGCAATTTATCATAACATAGGAAAGAGTCAATATAAGAGCTTTTCAGCAAGTCCACATACTCAACCATCTTTTAGCCTTTCACAATTGCTAACACTCACGCAATATTTATGGGTATGAAGTCTTAATCGGACACAGAGAAAGATAGGGGCTAAATAGTTTTGCCTCCCAACGTTTTACCTCAAGGGTAATGTCAACAATAATAGTTCATGAAAACTCACATCCAATTAGCCATATATACCAGGATCTTTCCAACATATTGTGCTTGCCAAGAGATAAAATGTAAAAAGGAAAGGTGAATATCACCATGACTCTTATGTAAGGTGGGAGATAAAAGTAAAAGATAGGCCCTTCGCAGAGGGAAGCAGAGGTTTTCATGCGCTTTTATGGTTGGATGCACAAAATCTTAATACGAAAGAACGTCACTTTATATTGCCACTTGTGATATGGACCTTTATTATGCAGTCCATCGCTTTTATTTCTTCCATATCACAAGATCGTATAAAGCTTATTTTCTCCCACACTAATAAGTTGTACATATTTAGAGAGCAATTTTTATTGCTTGCCCGATGATAACTTACTTGAAGGATCTTACTCAATCCATACGTAGATATGGTGGACTCTCATGGCAAAACTGGGTTTAAGGGTATCTGGAAGCACAAGTAGTATCTCTACTTGGTGCAAAGAATTTGGCTAGAATGAGGGGGGAAAGCAAGCTCAACCATGTTGGATGATCCATGACAATATAATCTATCTCAGATGTAAGAAAACATAACCCATTACGTTGTCTTCCTTGTCCAACATCAACTCTTTAGCATGCCATATTTTAATGAGTGCTCACAATCATAAAAGATGTCCAAGATAGTGTATTTATATGTGAAGACCTCTCTTTCTTTATTACTTCTTATTAATTGCAATGATGACCAAAACTATGTTTGTCAACTCTCAACAACTTTGAATCATCATACTCTTTATATGTGAGCTCATTACTCTCCATAAGATTCATATGATCTCTTTTATTTCTTTTTATTCTTTCTCTTTTATTTTATTCACTCAAGATCATGGCAAAATAATCAAGCCCTTGACTCAACACTAATCTTTATTATATAGCTCACGGACTCAATTACATATGAAGATCATAAAGCAAAACTCACAACTAGATCATACTAACACTTTATTCTACTAGATCAAAATATTATCAAAAGGATCGAACTAAGAAAAATCGTAAAGATAAAAGTGATGGTGATACGATACCGGGGCACCCCCCCCCCCAAGATTGGCAGTTGCAAGGGGAGTGCCCATACCCGAGGCTCAGTTCTTCTTTGTTGGTGAAGAAGGTGGAGTTGTCGATGATGGATAGTCGCACATCGAGCGTAGGAGGTCCTCCAACTTGTGGATAATGCCCTTGAGTGCGATGATGTGCTCTTGGTCCTCCGTGGTCTTCTTGATCCCTTCATCCTTGTTGATCTCCATAGGTTCTTCCCTCTTCTGCTCTATCTTCATTAGCCAAGCATCGTTGTCACCATTGTTGGAGGAGGGAGACGACATACACTACAAAAAAAATACACTTCCATGATGATACATGTTTGTCACAGTAGGTCGCATTTTCCGTCATGCATGTACATCCATGATAATTTTATGACAGAATCAAGATAGTCATACATGTGCTGTCGTAGAAGTGTTCCATGACATTACCAAAATTATCATCACGGAAGTGTCCACTTCCATGACGATAAATCCCGCGTCACAGAAGTGCTTTCATCAAGGGTGACCCACACGTGGCATCCACCGTAATGGAACGCCGTTAAGCTATCGGGTCGGGTTTTGGATCCGATAACCCGTTAACAGCCCCGACCAATGGGGATTTTCCATGTGTAAAATCATCATTGGCTGGAGGAAACACGTGTCGGCTCATTGTTGGGACAGATGTCATGCACTCATTGGACAGAAGGCGCCTATGATACGTCGACACATGGCACGGCCCAACAGAGGCCCATTCCTGTGAAAAGGCCGGCCCGTTTGACTTGGTCAAAAGGTGGCAGGTCGGCCCATGTAAAGCATGTTAACGACATGTTCGCATATAGCCCATTTACAGCCCGCTAACCCAAGGCCCATTACGCCCTATCTGAATTAGGCCCAGTAGCGTCATCTGGGCCATCCAATATGATTCCATCCCGTTTTCACTTCTGGCCCATGTATGGCCCATGACATCTTTTGGCCCATATGAGGCCCTATGTAACTCTTGGCCTATTAACGGCCCGTGGTGAAACTAGCCCGTAATGAATAGTGTATCACTTTACACCCATTAACGGCCCGTGGTGAAACTGCCCATAATGAACAGTGTATCACTTTATACCCATTAACGGCTCGTTATTCCGTTGGGCTGTTTCCAGCCCACGTTATCTTTCGGCCTTCTTAGAGCCCATTTATTCTTGGGCTCATTTCTAGCATTCGTTTACTTACGGCCCGTTACTGTCATTTTCTGCTTGTGGGCCAAATTCATCCCGTGGTTATAGTCGGCCCGTTTGTGGTCCGTTAATACGTTGGGCCGTTTTTATAGCGTCATCAAATACGGCCTATTAACGATGGCCCGTTATGGTTGGCCCATGAACGGACGATTCCAACTCTAGCCCGTTTACGGCCATGATGTGGTCTGTTTGGCCCATGTTTGGCCAATCGATCATACGGCCCGTATAAGGCCCATCGATGATATGGCCCGCAGAAGGCCCATTGTTTCTACGGCCCGTAGAAGGCCCACTGTTTCTATGGCCAGTAGGAGGCCAAGTGTCACTACAATAAATATTAGCCCATGGTTATTGTGGCCTAGTTTTCAAAAATAGGTTATTGCAGCCACTAGCTAACCGCGGAAAAAGAACTACAATGACTACAAGCAAACAAATAAACAAGACAATAAGGAAATAAATAAGCAAGCAACTAACACTAGGCTATCACGGCTATTACAGATATTACATCCACTAGGCATCAAAGTTCGCCACCAGTGCAAATATAGGGAACAAAGCAGCATATCATATACACTGGCTGTCAAAGTTGGCGACCAGCGCAAATAAACACCGCAGCAAAACAAATCCAGAACTGAAACCACTTCAGAAG
This sequence comes from Triticum urartu, assembly GCF_003073215.2. Classification (NCBI taxonomy): domain Eukaryota; kingdom Viridiplantae; phylum Streptophyta; class Magnoliopsida; order Poales; family Poaceae; genus Triticum; species Triticum urartu. Next base: position 85,734,421 of record NC_053027.1, read on the forward strand.
ATCTCAAGAAACAATATCCTAGGTACCCATAATGCTGGCAAGATGCTTAGCAAGCTTATTAACTTTCTCTTATTTACCGCTTAAATCCTACAGCGCTTGCTATTGCACCAGAAAATATGCATCTGAATTCTATAGGGACTTCCTCAGTCCTTCAGCTTCCTGTCACGGCACATCTGATCGATGTCTTTCAACTTGAAGTTGAGACTCGATAAGACGAACTGATTCAGGCAGCAAGTTCGAAGAGCTTGTGCCAGCAGTAGTGGCCAGTAACTCGAACACTACATCAAGACAGGACTTTTAGGTCCCCTCACTGTCGTCAAGATAGTTTTTATCAGCTTTCTTGGAGACCAACAGGGATGTCTCACTATCTTGAACGTTATCTGCATTACTTCCTTTACCATTGGATAACGCGGTACTGTTCTCCAATATTTTGTCTGCATTCTGAAAGAGAAACAAGCAGACACATCACATGTTTACTATGTTGTATATCGAACTCATTTTGGTAAATGAGTCCAGTAGTAAAGTGGGTAGGATAACAGCATGAAACAAACATATATCTATGTACCATGGTCACTTTATGGTCTATATCATTCTAGTTTTTGTTGCCAAATCAAGATAGAGACACAGTTCAAATAATATGTGTTCAAGATAAAGCAGAATAGACAGAATATAAGTGTGGGTAACTATAGAGCAATAACAACACTTGTAATGTGCATGACATGAGAACATAACTGTTTATTCAATTGAAACTGAAATCAACATAGAGCAAGTTACAACAGCAAACCAGTTAAAGAAACAGGTTTAAAACATACCTATTGCGCCATTGGAGTTTCAATTCCATCCTTTAAATTTGAAAATAGTTGGTATGAGTAAATACAGTAATGCAAGAGCAAAGGAGTATGAACCATAGCTACAGAACCTGACCTGAGAACAAATCTTCTTCTCCTTTAAGCGTTGAGTTGGGATTCGGAGTGGTGGTCCTCATGCTTTGGGCCCTATAGTTCCCTTACTAACTGCTCGTGTTTGGGTGCTCTATGGTGGAGACGGTGTTGTGTCAACTGGAACTGGGTTACTATCTGCCGGGGTTGGGGTTAGAAGGGGTGTAGCTAGTTCTCTGTCCAACTGGGTAGGGGTACAATCTGCGAGAGTCTAGGTTATGTGTGGTGGATCTGGTCCTTGGGCAAGTATGATCGTGGTTCTATTTGCATCAACTGGTAGCACTATCTTTTCCGAAGACCGTGTTGTTACTCCCTTAGATACTGCCATCACGCTCTCCAATTCAAATGGCTGATAAACAAGAAAAGTAATTGAAAGTATAGACATTGTATGATAGACAGGTGCAATGGATAGTGGGGAATAAAAGAGGGCATGAAATAATTCATATTTATGTTGTCTAACCAAACAGGATAGCATGACACAATTTCACATATATGATGGCTAACTAAATAGGATAGCATGACACAATTTCACATTATGATGGCTAACTAAAAAGGATGGAAAGACATAGTTCAAAATATGAGACTATGTAAACAGGATGACATGACATAACTATATAATGTGTTTATTAAATAGGTTGGCATGCCATAATTCACATACATTCACGGATAGAATGCCATAATTCAAAATATGATGGCTGTAAATACTAAACGGGATGAGATGATATAACTATATGATGTCTTTATTAAATGGGTTGCCATGCCATAATTCAGATAGATGATGTGTATGTACTATGTAAACATGATGGCATGATATAATTCAAATATATGATTTATATAGTAAGCAAGTAAGCAGATGGCAATCCATATATGATGTAAAAACTAAGCAATGCAAGACAACATGCATGAGATGGGTAATATAACCCTGCCAAGTTTGAGCATAGACCTGAGGGAGGAAATTGGACTGGTCATCAGTCTCTGAGTCCTCCTCTGAGGACCTTTCTATAACCAGCAAGATGTCTTCTTCAGCAGGTAGCATTGTCTGCTCTGAATACCTTGTTTTCACTCCAGATACTTCCATCACCGCTTCAAATGGCTGATGCACAGGAAGATAGTTGAATATACAAATGTTGTCGACAAATGGAACACGTAATACAAAAAAATGATAGCATGATATAATTCACATACATGATGATTGGCTAAACAGCATGGCATTGCAGAATTCACATATATAATGCCTTTGCAACAAGATAGCATTGTATAATTCACATATATAATGTCTTGCAACAAGATGGCAATGCATAATTCACATATATGGTAATTAGACACTGAACAAGTGGCATTCACATAAAGCATGTCTAAACTAATCAAATGACATAGCAATGCGAGACACCATACGCACGATATGAGCAACATAACCCTGCCAAGTTAGAGCATACACCTCGGGGGGAATAGGACTGGTCATATGTCTCTGAATCCTCCTCTGAGGAGCTATCCGTAACCAGCGAGATATGCGCTTCGTCAGATAGCATAGTCTGCTCTGAAGACCTTGTTTTCACTCCAGAATTTGCCATCATCGTGTCAAATGGCTGATGCACACGAAGAGCAGTTGAATGTACTAACATTGTTGACAAATATAATATGTAACGGAAAAAAGGATGGCCTGATATAATTTACATATAAGATGACTGGCTAAGCAGGATGGCATTGCAAAATTCACATATATGATGCCTGGCTAAACAAGATGGCGTTGCATAATTCACATAAACGATGAATAAACTAAACAGATGGCATTCGCACAAAGGATGTCTAAACTAAGAAGATGACATATTTGATGTATAAAGTAAGCAATGCAAGACACCATATGCATGATATAACCAACATCAGCATGCCAAGTTAGAGCGAAGACCTCAGGGGGTAAATAGGAGTTGTCTTCTCCTTCTGAATCCCCCTCAGAACAGATATCTTCCTCTCAATTACAATCCGAAATGCGTGGAGGGGGGCTGCCTTTGCGCCTACCATGGAGCGACGTCTACATGAAATTTTATTGCCACGCAAGGCTCGTCTCTTTTTCTCTACATGTTCAGTTCCATTGTTTACAATAATTGACATGCATAGGAAAAACATAGTGAGATTATGTAAGGAGTGCATGCAGAAATCCAGAGTGATGGTAGCAACCTGTGGATAGACCCAAAACCAATAATAGCAGGCAGATAATGGCTTCAGTTAAAAACTATAGATAATGGCTTCTTTACTATTTGTTTCCCACCCAACATGAAAATCATAGTAGACACCGGAGATTAACCAGATAGTAGATAGATACTATTGATAGCGGACCCGATATGTACCCCACAACCATTTAAAAACTCAAGTTTGACCATTAGTTTGGAGCTGACTCAGAGTCTAATCGGTGAACAGGACGATAAAGTAGCATGTAATATTAAGCGATGCATAACGTAAGCAGACACGAAATAGTGCGACCTCTCTTGCAGACCCGTGTAGTCCTCGAGGTCATTTGCTCGGTTGATGATGGTAATGTAGTTTTCATGGCTGCCAGCGGCGGGGAAGAAGATCTAAGGCGGCGAAAGACAGTCTGGAGGCCGGATCCCTGCTATGCTGGACCCTTCTGTCATTGGAGCAGCTGAGCTAGGGTGGACGACGGCGCAGCAGGAGCAGGACAAACCATGCAAGGTTTTCTTTGACAACTATTTGTAAGAGAAGTAATTCTGTAAGGGCTCGTTTGAATTGGAGGATTCCAACAATGCAGGGATAGGAAATATAAAGGAATAGGATAGGAATGCACGTGCAAAACAGAGAATTTAGAAACACAGGATTTCTGCCAATCTGGGTGTTTGATTCACAACAATTGGAAGATCACAGGATGCAAAGAAGCATGGTGAGATTAAGTCAAAGCACAAGAAAATGTACGGTTATAATGCTATTATGCTACTATCTCTTAGTGTTGTGCTTCATGAATAGGGATTTGAAAAGGAGGACAAGTGAAAATTAAAATTCCTACGTTTTTTTTTCAAGGAGACACTAAAGGAACAAATCCGTGTGCTCATTGGACAATATATATAACATGTAGAGTAAAAAAGTGATGCAACAAGTGTACAACCTCTTTGGCGAAGCCATGTCGATCTCAGCGTGATTGGTTTGGCCGGTGAGGATGCTCCAGCTGACTTTGCTGTCGGAGGAGGGGAAGAAGATCTTAGGCGTCTAGAGATGGAGCCCGAGGTACTGCTCCACTGTGATGGAGGGTTTCCTCGTTGCAGCAGCTCCGGTGAGTTGTACAACGCCGAGGCTGAAGCAGGACAAGAGAGACAACGAACAATGTTAACCTGAGTGGAATTCTAGTAGCATCTCCAATACATGACGTAAAATACATAACCACAAAGTGCTAGATGTAAAATACATCAGCCACTCATCTCTGAATTTAACTGTCAAAACTGAACTTAATTGTCGAAACTGAATTTTGCTGTTAAAACTGAATTTTGCTGCCGAAACTAAATGCACTAGCAAGGTGAGGCTACATGTCGGTCGACTGACTTTTTCATCTCTGGTCAGTTGATTTTGCAGTCATTGGATATGAAATCAAGGGCCTGCGGTTCATCTTCAACCTCCCCCCCCCCCCCCCTGAGCCGTCAGCCACCACCGGCCAACCAGCAGCCCCCTGCCGCCCGCAGCCGGCGGTGCGCCGCCCCGCCCGCCCCGATAACACTCCCCATCGTCGGTCTGCCGCCGCCCCGGCCATCCCTCTAGGCCCCCCGTGCCGAGCTTTTTCTCCGGCGATCCCCACGCCACCGCCCTGCCAATGCCCCGCCACCGCCGGCGACCACCGCCCCCATCCTGAACCCTAAGGTAGATAGTAGGGTACCTCTCGGGCAAGCCCCCCTCCCCGTTGCGGCTGGTTCTTCCTTCACCCCGGCGAATGTCGGGGTATTCTCACGGGGGGTGCTAGACGACATATGCCACAAGGTGGCTTCGTGTGAGGGTAAGACTGCTGCCGGAATATCCAGGGACGGGTATGCGAGTAGCACGCGCTAGTTTACCCAGGTTCGGGGCTCTCCGGAGAGATAACACCCCTTCTCCTGCATGTCTGAGTATATCTAGTATGTATATCTGGTACAGAGTGCTCCTGGAGCTGTATCTGAGATCAGTAGCAATGCGAGCTAGCTTGCTAGGGTGGCACATGAGCCTGGCCATGTGTGGCCGTGGGAGTGTGATGCTCATACGTGAGTGCCCATGAGAGTCCATCCTCTGATGGATGGATGGATGGGGTTAGCTTATATAGGCATGGCTAGCTTGATATGTAAGCTATGTGGGTAGCTTAGGAAGTAAGCTAGGTGGTGGCATGGGAACAAGGGGGCATGGTGGGTGTCATCCTTGTCCCCTGGGTCACTTCATAAATAGTGCCCAGGGACAAGGGACGTTGTACATGATGGCTGGGGTGACACGTGAACAGTGCCGGGTATGGTCGTCACGTCGGGGTCACGTCAGGCTGCAGTTGACTTCGGGCAGCCGGCCTGGTGGAGCAGTCGGCAGCCAGCAGTCGGCCTGGTGGAGGAGTCGGCAGCCAGCAGTCGGCCTGGTGGAGGAGTCGGCAGCCAGCAGTCGGCCTGGTGGAGGAGTCGGCGGCCAACAGTCGGCCTGGTGGAGCAGTCGGCAGCCGGCAATCGGCCTGGTGGAGCAGTCGGCAGTCGGTCTGGTGGAGCAGTCGACAGCCGGCAGTCGGCCTGGCCGGGCAGTCAGCAGCCAGCAGCCAGCAGTCGGCCTGGTGGTTTGGACTGAGGGGTTTTGCTAGCCCCGATGTCTTGAATTATTGTCTCACCGTCTTTGGGGTATCCGTGTCCAATTACTCCGACAGTAGCCCCCAAGCCTCCGGGCAACTTGGCAAAGTTGGGCGGAGGTTTTTTGGTGAGTGTTCATGGAAATTATCATGAAAAAGACAAAAGTTAGTCCACGCAGATATATCAAATGTTTGCTTTAAGCATTGCAAGTTTAATGCAGAGGGTGCCGACTCGGTTTCGTCCGAGCCCCCTTAATCTTTTTCGTGTTCCCTCCGCTTTTTTGCTTGTGCTCTTGCTTGCCGGACAGCCGCTCTGCGGTCTGTGGCTGAGAGTGGGACGCGAAGTGGAGTGTACAGTACTCAGAGTCTGGGAGCAGATTCGACCGAGCAGATACTTGTAAAGGAAAGACCGTGTCGCCTGAACCGTTTTTCTTCCCGGACGTTTTTCGCGTGGGTGGCCTCTAGCGTTCACTCTTCCTAGTCGGACAGCCGCTCTGTGGTCTGTGACTAAGAGTGGGCCTTTGGTACCGTGCACGGTACTAAGCCGTCTGTGGGATCTAACGTCTCAGGCCAAGTGGCCAGCCCCCGGGCCAACTCTGGCTGGCACCGGGGCAAACAGTGATGCCACTATAACAAAACGCGGAGACAGCCCCCGAGCTTCGCTCGGGGTTATCCGTGCTTGCGTGGTGCAAAAAATATGCGGATGAGGAGCTCACATTGATTTTCATGTAGTCACGGTCGTTGTCGAAGACAGCCGGCACGGCTCGACGCTCGCAAAGCACGCCGGCGTAGACACTGGGTGTAGCCTTCGAGCCTCCGGGTCCTCGAAGGTGGGTCCTGGCCGGTCAGGCTCGACCGGCCAGGCGGCAAGGCATCTTGCAGCGCCCTTTTTTCTTCTTTTTCTCTTCTGCCGGCTGCTGGCAGCCGGACAAAACTCTTCCCTTGTCTGCAATCTTCCGTGGGGGCGCGCCAGCGCGCCCACTGGGTGTAGCCCCCGAGATTCGGGCCGACTGCTGAGCAGTCGGGCCGGATCTCCCGACTACTACTTTGTCTTCTTCTTCGCGGGGGCGCGTCAGCGCACCCGCTGGGTGTAGCCCCCGAGATTCGGGTCGACTGCTGAGCAGTCGGGCCGGATCTTCCGGCAACTATCTTGTGTTTTCTTCCTCGCGGGGGCGCGTCAGCGCACCCACTGGGTGTAGCCCCCGAGATTCGAGCCGACTGCTGAGCAGTCGGGACAGATCTCCCGGCAACCACTTTGTCTTTTCTTCCTCGCGGGGGCGCGTCAGTGCACCCGCTGGGTGTAGCCCCCGATATTTGGGCCGACTGCTGAGCAGTCGGGCCGGATCTCCCGGCAACCACTTTGTCTTCTTCCTTGCGGGCTGTGCGTAGCCGGACCGGCCCGTTCGGTCGGCCAGGTAGCGAAGCGGGCAGACGAACCGGCCGGCCGAGTGGCAACACGGGCGGTCGACCAGAGCAGTTGGCTGGGCAGCAGTCTGCGCAGTCAGATCCTCCCTCTTTATTTTCTTATAGCAGGCAGACATATAGGCTGCTCTCTTTTTTTTCAGCAAGCCGGCGACAGGCAGTCGGCCGTTGACTTGGACAGTCGGCCCTTTCTTTTCTCTTCTTTCTTTCTATCCGACTCCACGCGGGGAGCCAGACCCTTCTTTCCTTTTTTCTTTTTTTTCGATGGGGAGCCGTCGGCTTGACTTTTCTACCCAGCACCGTTTCTTCTTTCGAGCAGCCGGGAAGCGGGCGCGAGGACCCGACTTGCTTGGTCGACGGGAGCCGGCCATTTATTTTTTTCTCTTCTTTTGCAGCAAGCCGCCCCTCTGACTTTTCTTTCTTTCTTTTCTTGGCGGCATTGACTGAGTCTTCCCTTCTCTCCGTGTAATTGCTCACGCGCGAGAGGCTGGTGCAGCCCGGGCCCTCAGGGCAACCGGCTCCAGAGGAGCGAGCAGCCGGGCGAGGCCGAGGCGGCAGCCGGCAGGTGGGCGCGCGCGACACCACCAAGCGGCCGGGTCGGGAGCCGTCCCGCGTGGAGGACCCGGCCACGGTCAGTGGAGCAGCCGGCCGGCCGGAGGAGTCGGCGGCCGGAGTGTGGAGCAGGCGGGCGCAGGAGTCGGCGTCCGGGTGGGAAGCGGGGAAAGCCGGAGGGCGACTCGGTCAGGGGCTTCGGAGGCTGGGCGTGGCGCAGCCGACGCGGTCCTGGACCTGGAGACGGCCGAGGGCGAAGGTGGCCTGGCGGGGCAGAGCCGGCGGACGCCGGCTGGGAGGTGGCCCAGCTGGCAACCCAACGCAGTAGCGGGACGAGCACGGGCGAGTGAGGGCCGAGCGCAGGTGGAAGGTGTAGCCCGACGGAGGCAGAGCTAGTCGGAGGAGGCCATGTAGCGGAGCGGCGCACGCGCAGGAGGTGCCGAGGCTGGCACTGCAGATGGGGACGGCGCCGAGGAGCCGAGGGCATCCGTGCGTGACTGCGTGTAGTGCAGCGGTTGGAGACGGCCGGGTGCGTCGGGCTCAGGTGCGTGGGACGGCGAAGGGGAGCCGGACAGAGGTGGAGCCGGCTGGAGACGGAGCCGGCCGTGGCGTGGGCGGAGCGGGAGCCGGCCGGGGCCGGGTTCGCGGAGGAGGCAGACGCCGGATGGCGCAGGGCGCCCGGGCCGACGCGAGGAGTCGGAGGCGGGGGCGTCGGCGACCCGGCGGCCGGGTGCGAGCGAAGCCGGGAAGGGCCGGCCGGGTGTAGATGAGCGGGGCGCGGGGCCACACGGGGCGTGGGAGCCAGCGGCCAGGTCGGAGCAGGCCGAGCGCGAGAGACAGCGGCCGGGGAGGCCGGCTCGCGGCGACCCGGCGGACGAGCGCGGGAGCAGCGCGAGCGTGGCTTGGTGCGTAGGCGAAGCCAGGGGCGTCCGGGTCGAACCCAGCGAGCAGCTGACGCGCGCGGAGCCGGCAGGTGGCCGGGCGAGGCGCAGGCTGGACGCGCGGATGGAGACAGTCGTGGCCGTGTGGAGGTGCTCGCGAGTGCAGGAGCGATGACCGACGGGGAAGCAGGCGAGGTAGGAGCACCTGACCGATGTATGCGTCGTGTACAGGCAAGGCAATGACCAAGTTGAAGCTGACTAATGCATGGGTAGTGAATAGCCATTATTCGGCCAGTGTAAGATTACCCGACCATCGTATGGGCAGTGTATAGGCAATGCAATGACCATGTATTAGGGATGCGTATGGGAAACATATGGCTAGCATCTGAATGGTGTTCGGGGAATGAGCAGGAAGGCGAGCAGCAGCACGAGTCGCGGACAGAGAAGACGCTGCCGAGCACTGATGGTGGTGGAGAACCAGGCCATGGTGGAGATGGTGCCAGTGGCAGAGAGACGCTAGAGGTCGAGGAGGCCGGATGCGGCGCGCACGCGCGCGAACAGAGTGAGATGACGGGGACGTGCCGCCCCGCACGTGCGCGCCGAGGGCATGGTGAAGTCGAGCCCCGAGCGCCGCCGGACAGATGGCAGCGACGTCACGGCGGTGATGATGAATAGGGCGAGGCCGGCGGCGAGGGCGTGCCGCCCCACGCGGCCGCGCCGGGGGTGTGTCGATGTCGAGCTCCCAAGCGCAACCGAAGAGACGACGGTGACGCTGCGGTGACGATGATGAAAATGGTGAGGCCGACGACGGGGACGCGCCGCGGTGATGAAGCGGATGCAAACGGCGTGTGGATGGCCACGGCCGACCGAAACGAGGCCCCGCGCGCGGCGCGCGCGGACGGACGGCCGGCGTCGCAACGGCGGTGATGACGAAGGCGGCGAGGCCGACGATGAGGACGTGTCGTCCCGCACGGTCACTCCGGGGGCGGGTCGAAGTCGAAGATGATGAAGATGGTCCCGCCCGGACTGTGAAACCAGCAGCAACGCGGTAGCATAGTACCGCCCCACGGTGGGCGCCAAATGTCGGGGTATTCTCACGGGGGGTGCTAGACGACATATGCCGCAAGGTGGCTTCGTGTGAGGGCAAGACTGCTGCCGGAATATCCAGGGACAGGTATGCGAGTAGCACGCGCCAGTTTACCCAGGTTCGGGGCTCTCCGGAGAGATAACACCCCTACTCCTGCATGTCTGAGTATATCTGGTATGTATATCTGGTACAGAGTGCTCCTGGAGCTGTATCTGAGATCAGTAGCAATGCGAGCTAGCTAGCTAGGGTGGCACATGAGCCTGGCCATGTGTGGCCGTGGGAGTGTGATGCTCATACGTGAGTGCCCATGAGAGTCCATCCTCTGATGGATGGATGGGGCTAGCTTATATAGGCATGGCTAGCTTGATATGTAAGCTATGTGGGTAGCTTAGGAAGTAAGCTAGGTAGTAGCATGGGAACAAGGGGGCATGGTGGGTGTCATCCTTGTCCCCTGGGTCACTTCATAAATAGTGCCCAGGGACAAGGGACACTGTACATGATGGCTGGGGTGACACGTGAACAGTGCCGGGTATGGTCGTCACGTCGGGGTCGCGTCAGGCTGTAGTTGACTTCGGGCAGCCGGCCTGGTGGAGCAGTCGGCCTGGTGGAGGAGTCGGCAGCCAGCAGTCGGCCTGGTGGAGGAGTCGGCAGCCCGCAGTCGGCCTGGTGGAGCAGTCGGCTGCCGGCAATCGGCCTGGTGGAGCAGTCGGCAGCCGGCAGTCGGCCTGGTGGAACAGTCGGCAGCCGGCAGTCGGACTGGTGGAGCAGTCGGCAGCCGGCAGTCGACCTGGCCGGGCAGTCAGCAGCCAGCAGCCAGCAGTCGTCCTGGTGGTTTGGACTGAGGGGTTTTGCTAGCCCTGATGTCTTGAATTATTGTCTCACCGTCTTCGGGGTATCCGTGTCCAATTACTCCGACAGCGAGCCCCCCCCCCCTGAAAATCGACTGACCCAAAAGTCGATTCAGTCGACTGAAGTGTAGCTAAATCGGAGCAGCATCGCAAGCAAGAGCAAGAGCGAGAGCAGCAGCGCAAGCAAGAGCAATAGCAAGAGCAGACCATGCAGGGGACCGAGAGCAAGAGCAAAGTAGCAGCGCGAGCGAGAGCTAAAGCAGCACCAGCTCCTACTGATGTGGACCTCGCCGCCGAGGGAGCGACGCCGTGGAGGAAGTGGCCGGCGCCGCCGCCGTGGATGGAGCCGCGCTGTGTCGGCTCGGGACTGAGCACCGGCAGCACCGTGAGATCGAATCAAGTAGAAAATGCGGCGATTAGTGTACAACCTCTTTGGTGGCGCCGATTAGGCTGCAGCTTCATCCGAGGAAACGATGATGATGATGCTCTTCCGGTGGTGTAGGTGAAGACGGCGGTGTGGGAATGGAGGTGGCGCGAAAGACGAGGGGAACGTCGGGGCAGCTCCTTGGAGGTGGAGGATGGGGTGGCTGAACCGGCGGGACGATGAGATCGACGACAGATCCTCATCCGGTATGGTGGATGAGGGACGTCGAGGTGTTGCTGTGGACGATGTCGTCGGGGAAGAGGCTCCGGCTGGGTGGCGGACGGAGCAGGGTGTGGGATTTCGTCGCGGGTTTTCGCGGCCTCGGTGTACGAATGGGTGGGCGGATGGGATGGCAGTGGGGAACCATGTCTTAGAGACGCGCTTGTCTAAAATGTGGGGTAAGTTACGAAAGTAGCCCCACCGATTTGAGGCGGCTCTTTCGGTTCAGGGGTACCACGGGCATTTCGCGTGTCAGGATTTCACAAGAGGTGGGAGTTTTAGCGCGCGTTGTAATTTTGGAATAGCAAGGGGCGGGTTGAGATGGAGGGAGTTGTCATAGCACAACGAGACAAAGATATATCTTAAATATTTCGGGCTAACAAGGCGTGGGTTGAAAATTCCGGACAAGCCTAACGTGTACTGTACCAAATCAATGCGCACTACCCAAATGTCATTCAAAACTTTGAAATTCATGTTATGTTCAATTAAATATTTCGCTACGTGTATAATGCATGCAACCTACTACTCAAATGAACGTTTTAGTGCATTCCAAACGTATATACTACCGCTTCAATATGAACTAAATTTGAATTCATTTCTCTATTTGAATAAGATCTACAGTAATGATTGTTGTGAAGTCAAAGCATTTGAATTCATTTCTCTGTTTTAATAAGATCTACAATCATCATTATTGTCAAGTTAAACCATCGTTTGTGTATTATCTTCATAGCACACCACATGATTAGTCTCGAGTTACATATGAACTATGTGTACTATATGAACTCGAACTAGATTTTTTGAATCCACTTTATTTTGATTTCAAATCACATTACATTTGTAGCTCTAGTTAGATCTTCATAATCTAAACCATGTCTCATATGTATAATGTGTTTATCACATTATGTATGGTGCCCCGCCCCCTACGCCTACAAGTATTTAGATGTGAGTTGCAAACACCACACATTACCACAAATTCAAATAAAATGTGAGAATGTTCGATATATATTATTGTTTAGATTGTTCGATATTTAGTTGTAAGCTGCAAACGCCACACATTATCACAAATTCAAATAAAATGTGAGATTGTTTGATGTATAGTATGGTTTAGATTGTTCGGCATTTAGCTGTGAGTTGCAAACGCCATGCATTATCACATTATGGTATAACATGTGCACAACACGTGTATCACCGCTATATTCATGCATGCAATGTTTAAAACACTATGATCTCCTATTCAAATATATGAATCCACTTTCATATCAAATTATGATCTTTGTTAGTCTTTTACACCCACACAATACTCTAACCTTTGTAGCTACCACTAACTTTCTCTCGTGCATGCACACGCCCTCCTCGCCCTCCCCCTCCCTCGGCATTCTATACACCGGGCACATTCATTTTTTCTTTAGGTCGTTCTCCCAGAGTCTCCACAACTCCTTTCAGACACACACCGATCGATAAACCTCTCCAGCGATGCCTGCCTACAACATACACACACACCTTCAATCTCCTCCTTTATGTGTCCTTGCCTCGTGTCTCTCATGCGGTCAGACACACACGTAAACTCTCGCCCCTCTTTTCATCGATCTCACAACCGCACGCTCCTCCCCGTATCTAGCTAGTAGTTGGGCCTCTCGCACCACCTCCTAGCTCCATTCTCTCTGTCTATCCGTCTCGCTATGCCTTATTTGCCTCTAACAAATGGACGTACACCAACCGATCTCTCGCTATACATATAGCTAGCTAGGTCCTTATAACTCTTTTTACCCACACGTGAATCGATCTACCTCATTAGTTGTGTCTCTCCCTTCCTCCGACAAACAACAATTGATCTACCGATCTAGTTAGGTTTTCTTACCAAACACATGGTTCCCCTTCATCATCCATGGATGTGTCCCGACAGATCTATCACGCACAGGCACACACAGAAACACATCCCCACTCTTATTGATAGCATTGCAGTTCCACCCTCAGTTTGTCTAGTAGGCCTCTCCCACCATCTTCGAGAAGCAACTCCATCACCCATCCAGCACTCTCCCCCTCTCCCTCCCTCTCCCTCCCTCTCTCTCTCTCCTCTCTCTCTCTCTCTCTGTCCCATCATATTTCTTGTCCTTCAGTTATGTATGGATGTCAACCGATTTTCCTCAAGACATAGCTGGGTCTCTCCTTCTCAACACATATACGAGTCATTCTACCTCTATAGTTAGGCCTCTGCCTACCCCCCCCCCCCCCCCCTCCCCCCCCCCCACACTCACACCGATACATCGAGTGCTCTAGTCATGTCTCCCTGCCACACACAAACTTGACATGTGCCCTCTAATGTTCCGGTAGGCCAGTCGCCCTATATCTTTGACTTGCACACACACACAATTTCGATGGCTCTCTTCATCGATCTCGCACCCACCCACTTGATCCTCTCTTCGACTCTATCGATAGCTATGACCCCTCCCTCTCTTCTTGTGGATTGTCCGACCCTCTATGTATGATATGGATAGGCCTCCATTTCACACACATTGCATGCAAAATTTTGTTTGAGATGTCATCGACACATATTCCCACAAATAATTCATGAAATCAACCCCCCACCCCACCCCCACCCCAAAACAAAAAACACTCACGAACGCGGTTTGTATCTCTCACACACACCCACATAGGTGGGGACGTGCACGAAGAGAAGAGGTGCATGCACGGCGCATGTACTCCCGTCTCTTTCCCAACCACACCCACGCGGGTACATGGTGGAGCTCATTTCTGTACGAAAAAGGAAGCCCACGTGGTAATTTGGCACGTGTACTGGTTGTCCACTTGGTGGAGGGAGGATCGTCTACCACGGGTGAACAAACAAATTGCAACTTGACGTGTTATGTTAAAAAAAGAGGCAAACCATGTGGGGCCTACATTAGAGGCAAGGCTCTATACACTGGAGTACTTTTGATGTGTCCCGTCAACTCGTAGAACAAGGAGAAGCTTTCTTAGTACGTCGTCTCCCCCATTCCTAAATATAAGTCTTTGTAGAGATTTCACCATGAACCACATGCGGATGTATATAGATGCATTTTAAGTGTAGATTCATTCATTTTGTTCCATATGTAGTGGAATCTCTACAAAGACTTATCTACTAGTAATAGCTAGCCCCCACTACTAGGAATTCTCTATCCTCTCCTTGACCCACATCATCAAAATTTATGTAGCCGTTAGATGAAGTAAATCCGTCCATAATAGCTGTCTCATCTAGACGTTGAGAGGCTCCGCACTAAGCCACCTGCAAGCATGTAGAAATACCGTGGCACATGCATGTGAGTGGGTTTTAAATCACATCAACATGTCTGCATGCAAGCATGCACCGGTATCATGCATGTAAGTGAGCTTTTAAGTCCCATTAACATGTCAAAAAGAAAAATATAATCCCATTATGCAGTACGTAGGAGTTGGCTAATCTTTTTTCCTTACATGGGATGATCTAAATGATGATGGGAGTTTATTTAGTTTGGCTACCACATTTGTCATGCGATTATAGAGTTTTTTTAGTTCTATGAAATCGATAATTTTGCGCAGAGAGATATACCGCTGTTCCACGGCAATGCGCGGGGACTCATCTAGTAATATTTAGGAACGGAGGGAGTACTATGTAAAGATTTAGGTGTCGCACGATGATAGTGTGAGGTGGGCCATGTAATCACTGAGCCTGCGTGATTTCACTGCTCGTGCATGCCTCCGCTGTAAGAATGGAGAAAAATGTAATCTAGTAGTAGTACCTCCTTTCGCCGAAAGCGTGGGACATCCAGCAGTCCTACCACCTTAGTAATAAAGACCAATGAGTCGTCAAATCACATAAACCCAGCAGTAACCATCACTCTTGCGCCAGTGAGAGGTCGCGTCCGCTCTGCCCGGACATGAATGCGGCACCAATTCTTTGGAGCGGCGCTGACCATTTCGGGCGGGAAGCGCGCGCGGGCGATGGAGGGGCTTTTGGTGGGCCTGGCTGGTCAGGAGCGGGCGTGGCAGCTGTCCGCATGTCCCTACCAGACACGCCCGGAAACGAGAGGATGCACCGACTCTCGCGGCTAAAATCATACACTACACAACATCTCTCTGTAGGAGTAGGTCGATCTGTCGCTCTATCTAACACACACATGTTGTTAAACACACACACACACACACACACGCGCGCGCGCGCGCGCGCGCACACGCACGCACCTTGGTCCCGTTGCACCTTCTAACTTGAGGTCTCGGGTTCGATAACTACACTTGAGCATAATTTGTGCCAGGAGGATTCTTTGACTGGTCAAAATGTTTTCTAGGGTTTGCACACTTCACACTCTCTCTCCAGTATATATATACACGCTGGAGCCTCAGCGCTTGTAGTTGCTCTCTTCACACTCTCTCGCCCTCTCCCGCTAGAGCCTCAGCGCTTGTAGTTGCTCTCTTCACACTCTCTCGCCCTCTCCAGATCTAAACAAGACTTCATTGGCCTCTCTCTCCCCTCACTGCTGCTCAAAGAGCCGGCAGGATCCGTCCACCGAGAAGGGAAGGAGGCTTAACGATGTCGCCGTCGGCGAGGGACTACCGGCGCAACTGTTCACTTTCCACCCAGCGGCTGCGTGGGAGGGCCTCCGACCCCTTCTTCTTCGCCATCGTCCCGTCGCCCACTAAACCACGCCCCAAGAACCTTAAGGTATAATTTACTTACTCCACATGCATTGCCCTAGCTGCATGTATACCATGAATCTAGGACGTGGTTCAAAGAGGAAAGGAGTGGGGGAAATTAGTGGGAAAAGTTGTATATAGCATGAATCTAGGACATGGTTCAAAGAGGAAATTAAGGGGGAAAGTTGTATAGCATGAATCTAGGACGTGGTTCAAAGAGGAAAGGAATGGGGGAAAGTAGTGGGGAAAGTTGTATCGCATAAATCTAGGATGTGGTTCAAAGAGGAAAGGAAGGGGCGAAAGTACTAGTTCAAAAAGGAAAGGAAGGGACAAGGCTGTAGAGTTTGAGCAGGACTAGATTTTCTGCGCTCACATAGGGAAAGGTGTCTAAAGATAACAAAATTGGGACCAACACAAATATGCTCCTTGGTTGTTTGTTCTTTGTTGCAACAGACTGTGCATGACCACATTACATCGGTAGATGCACATGGTGCTGGTGCGTCCATTGTCCCGTGCAACTCATTAGCTGTTGTTAATCTAAGGCCCTGTTTGGTTAAAAACTCCCTAGTCCCTACCTGCTTTGTTCCAAGGACTAAACATGGACTAGAGGTTATTAAATGACATGCTAAAATACCATGTTACCCCTAGTAATGAACTAATAGAGACAAGGTGCGATGCGTGGCAGGGGCAACTGTTGGATAAGGTCCCAAAAAGACTCCCTCGGGGTCTTCTTTCTTTAGTCCCAAATGCCCACTTTTAGTCCCTAAAAGTCCCTCCTGTTTGGTTTAGATGGGACTGACACAGAGTTTTTTAGTCCCTACACCAAAATGTCCCTGTAAACAAACACCCTCTAATAATGCCGGTGAAAAATTGATGCAATGCCACAGTTAAAAGCAAATTACATGTTTAACGAATTCTATTGTTAATATAATCTCTATGTTAATATTAATCAATGCCACCGTTTGAGAAATGCTACTGTCTTGGTTTCTTTCCCATTTAGATAAGGTAGATGCTTCTTTTTGTTGGCTTCTGTGTCATCCACCGTTATTGACCACTAATTGTTTCCTTTGCACCTCTGTGTAAAGAGGATTATCTACTTCACCTTGTTGCCATTGTGACCTTTTGTTGCACTGCACAAAACACTTTTGTTTTAAGAGTGTTTTGTGTAGTTCAACCAAAATGTCACAACGACAACGTTGCTTGATTGCTTGATCTTAGTGGAACTGCACAAGAGGAGATCTTACTTCCTATCTGTTAAGGCGAATTTGGTTCAGATCTTCTTCTTGTGAGTTGTTTGAATTCCGCATCATGAGAGGTCAGTACTAGCCTTCTTTCACATGATTCTGCAGTGTGCTTTCATATGTTATGCTACTTGTACAATAATGTTGCTTGATTTTAGTGAACTGCACAAATGGAGACAAGACTTCCAATCTGTATGTGCACCATAATATCCCATTGAGGTAAGATAAGGATATTTCACAACTGCTGGCCTGTATTTTGCCACTTTCATCAGAAAATTAAGTTTAGTACTATACTTGTGCTCCCTAATTGACATAACAAATCTTACATTGAAGGTGAAGCTTGTCTTTTATTGAACCAAGTGATGAAGGGGAATAACAAGCGGAAGAAAAACAAAAATCAACTCCCGGTGCTGTAATGAAGCACTGGAAATGTGATGACACAAGTAATGATATAGTTTTGCATCTTAATTTATTGCTATGGCTGGAATGAGCAATTGTTTTGCCACTGATTTGATGCCACTCTTAATGTAATATGTAATTATCTCAACTTGTGCAAACAGGGATCTTCTTTGAAGACACCATATATTTTAGTGGAACTGCACAAGAAGATGTTGGAAACATTAAACTAATCGAGGAGTATATAGTAAGCATGGCCACCACCGTAGATAGCAACAGATGGTTCCGGAGAAGTGCTTCATATGTCTGCTCTACACAATAAGCCTCCTGACAAAGGTTGGTACTCACCCACTGATTTCATCCATATGATTGAGCTTTGTCATCTCTATTGGTGTTGTGCTACTGTTTAGATACTGTCATGAAAAAAGTGGTATTGTCCTTGAGAAGTGCTTCATATGTGTTGTTTTAAATATTTCCTTTCCTTTTTTCGAGCAAACAGGGATGCTAGCATTTAGTAGTCCTCTTGTCTTTGCACAACAGGATCATCTTCCTCTGAAGAAGAATATGGAGTATGTGAAGTGACTAGTTCCGATTATGCCAGGATGAAGAAGCCATGTCTATCTTCTCATCAGAAGGAGTAGTTGAAGGATGGTTACATTACTCCCCACAAGATCAAACTAACTTCAGCTCAGCAGGACTGACAAATCTCCATCTTTTTGTTGTCATGCGCGAGTACAATGTTATTATAGGATTCTTTCTGGTGAGTTCCATTTTTCCAAAAGTGTGCTCTACATGGACCATGTATGTGCCTGTTGAAACTGTCAATTCATAGTATAGCTTGCTTTATACTAATCACTTTTTTGTATTTGTGCAAACAGGGGTGCTCAGCTTGATTTCAATGGGAACTACACAAAATGTTCATGAATACATCGAATCATTCATTTCCACCACAAGAAATGAGGTGCCGATAAGTTCAAGGCGTTGCAACATATAAGGGCGAAATCATACAAGCTACGCGCGAATTTGGGGTATTTTGGTGGAACTGCACAAAAAGAATAGCTGGTTTATTTAGCACGAGGTGCCATGTCAATGTCTGAACTGATGGCAAACCCTGCCCATTCCACAATCGTAGGCATTTGATATTTTGGAATGGGACAACCTTGTCAAATTTTGCTCATTGATTTTAGCAAGACATGTGTTTGATATTTTCGAATGGGACACCCTTTGCTGTCAGCAGTGTCGATCATTTTTTTCTTTATTCTTTAGTTGTGAAGTAAATATTGCCTCTGACATGTGAGTCGCTGAGATGCATAATCATCGATTGTTTTGAATGTTCTCTATGAATTGCCAGGCCTATGTGTTTGATTGCAATGTACAGAAACGCTAAAAAGCTGCTCAAACTCTTTGTACTCCTTCTGTTCCTTTTTACTTCGCACATTGTGAAAGTGCATACTTTTTTGTATAAGATTGGTCAAAGTAGAGATACTTTGACTGCAGACAAAACTTGTATGCAAACTAGAAAGGACCAGAGGGAGTACATGTGAAACTGCTGCAAACGAGGTGATCACCCTGGGAATAATGCTAGTACGTATTGTTTTGCATGTTCAGCCAATGCCAGTGATACAGGAATTCAAACTAATCGAAATAAATTCATTCATACACGGTCGGATTTCATATAAACATCCCGGATTTCATTACATTTCATACATTCTTCAACTAAAAAGGGATGCGCTGGAGGTATAATTAATTAACCGAAGCTACCCACCTGTGTCCCGCTGAGCCGAACAGAAGCTTCAGTGACTTAACTATGGGTGCAGTTGCGTAACTGACATGTGGCCTGTTGGGCCCACGTGTCAGTCAGCCAACTGCACCAGCAGTTAAGTAGAAGTAGCGTTCTTCTCCAGCGCAGCTCTCCAACTCCACGTCGCCGCCAAGAAGCTAACCGGCCATCAGTGGTCAACCCGCCTAGTTTTGCTTCAACCAGAGGGTAGCAGCAGTGGCCTTACTTGGACCCGAGCGGCGGCGACCTACTGTGTTCTACTTTTCATCGTTTTCTGTGTGGCGCGGCCTCATTAGCAGCGGGGCGGGGCCTCGGCGGAGCTGGCGATGTCCTCTACCTCGTTGTTGGTGGGGCGGGGCCTCGGCGGAGCCGGCGGTGTCCTCTGCCTCGTTGTTGGCGGGGCGGGGCCTTGGCGGTGTCCTCTGCCTCGTTGCTGGTGCCGCGGGGACTATAATTTATTTTGCTTCCTCCTGGTTTCCTGACATCACAGTCCCACACCATTGTCAACCTATGTAGTACTCCCTCCTTTCCGGTTTATAGGGCTTCTCTCAAAATTTTAGTTTTCCCATTTTATAAGGCATGTTCAGACTTCAAGGTGCATTAAATCATTGCATGCAAGTATTAAGAGAAAACTGACCAATGCATGCACTTTATGCATGCATTCATTGCAATTAATGCATTCGTAAACATAATTTTTTGAGGAAAACAAGAGCATTCATTGGGTGCTTTTGCAAACTACAAAAAATATTCCACACTCATCATCTACCTTGGTTGGTGAGATTTTTGAATTGAGCCTTATAAACCGAAAATGAGGGAGTAGTCAATAAACGAGAGAATTGCACAAGAAGCGGCCGACAGCTGGGACCAAGCAGCTCGAGCAGTATTTGTGTTTTTGAGGTGTGAGCACTGCAGAGTTTTTCCATGTTTAGCCCAGATATTAATTTTTCTCCTCTGAACAACAACGAAAACATCATTGCAGGTATTAACTGGGCGGGCTGTGGCCCGTCTAGCCCAGGCCAGATATCCAGCCCAGATATAAATTTTTTCAAGTTGAAAATGGCTAGCTCAGCTATACTTTTTTTAGGAATACCCAGGCAAGGTCAAGTTGTTATTCTCCGCCCCGTTGGGCTACAAATCTTTCCTAGAAGGGATGCATTAGGCTTAACAAGAAAATGGGCTTTAAGAAATAATAAATGGGATGTAATTATAAAAACTGGGCAGTAACTATAAAAAAATGCACCAAACACGTGATTACTTTATAAAATATTATTTTTGGATATTGAAAATTTTAATTTCATTAATTGTTGCGAGCGCAATATTTCGTTGGATTTTTACGTAATATAAATTTATATTGAAATTGTATTTAATCTGACTAGAAATTTCAAGATAAAAATATTTCGGATCCCATCAAAATGTGGGAAATTTTATTGAATTCTGTTTTGAACGGTTGGTTGAAATGGGTTGTACTTCTAACAAACTGTAAATGGGCTGTAGTAAATTCCATTAGAATTCAAAAATGGGCTACACATTCTTACAAATCTCAAATGGGCTATAAGTTCTCTGCCACACACTTCTGGCCTTACTAAGTTGACGCGTCCCCTAAAAAAACAGAGTTGACGCGTATGCAAGGCTTTGTCAACTTATAGTCAACACACGGTTATAGCAGTAGTGGCCGTTGGATGTCCATCCAACGAGTAAATTGGACAGAAGTACCACAATTGGGGCATTGCAAGCAGATAGGTACCAAGATTGGTAATTTTTACGTGTCAATACCAAGATTGGGGCGAGCCGTTGTAAAAAAGAGTAAAAGTGCGTTTTATACGTATTGACAGTGTATCTGACCGGCAGGGCCCGCCCGCCAGGTGCTGACGTGGCATGTTTTTTGCAGAAAACCCCCTTACGTTGTATGTAATCACAAAAATGCCCAATTTTTTTGCGGGAAAAAAGCTTCATGAGAGGCATTCTTTTTTGTTCGCAATTTTCCACCACCGAATCTGGACTGGTTTGAAATTTTCCGCCACTTGAACAAATAAATAAAAGAAACAGAAAATCAGGCGAGGCGGGAATCGAACCTGCGAACTGCAGTGCACCGGCGCCACGCGCTAACCACCACGCCACAACGCAGTTCGTGTTTGAACACAGGCGTTCCCTTTCTTATACCATGACTGAAGCGCTGGGCCGGCCCACCGAGGCCTGCATTTTTTTCGATTCGCACTTAACTGCCGCTTGTGTTGGGCTCGTTCATTACCCCGGTTACTATTCGTTTCATTTCTCTTATGCTTTTAGAATGCGCGGTGAACTTTTTGTAATTTATGGTGAACATTTTCTAAATTTATTATAAAAGTTTTAATGCATTTCTTATAAAAGTTGAACAGTTTTAATGCATTTCTAAAATTTATTAAGATTACACAATTTTTTTAGCACAGGTTGTCAACTTTTTCTTTACAAACGATTAACATTTTCTCCATTATAATAAACGTTGAACATATTTTAAACGCAAATCGAAGATTTTTGTAATATATCTTGAAGTTTTTCTTAAGATGTGATGAACATTTTACATAATGCGCGGTGAACTTTTTGTAATTTATGGTGAACATTTTCTTGATACACGATGAGTTTCAAGAACTTTTTGCCCCGGTTTCTTAATCATTCTTGCAATCAATGCATTAAAAGTTGAACATATAATTTTAAATGCATTAAATTTTAGAAACATGGTGCAGAACATGTATTAAAAATAATTGTGTAATCATAATAAATTTTAGATGTATTAAAACTTTTCAACTTTTATTAAAATAATCAAGTGATTCTGGAAATGCAAATTGACTTTACACAATAAGTTTTAATACATACTAAACATTTTGTGAAATACAATCCATGTATTAGGAAAATATTCGTCATAACAATCTTGAAACTCACCGTGTATTAATAAAATGTCACCATAAATTACAAAAAAAGTTACCACGAATTAAGTAAAATGTTCCTTATCGTAAGAAAATTGAACAACCTATAGTACAAAAATGTTCAATTTGCATTTCAAATATGTTCAATGGATATTACAAAGTTTATTATATTAAGAAAATGTTCACCGTTTGTAAAGAAAGGTTGATCGTGCATTGAAAAATGTTCACTATAAGCAGAAAAAGTGTTCAGCGTATATTAAAAAAATGTTCACCGCGCATTCTAAAAGCATAAGAGAAATGAAACGAATAGGAGCAATGAACGAGCCCAACACAAGCGGCAGTTAAGTGCGAATCGAAAAAAATGCAGGCCTTGGTGGGCCGGCCCAGCGATTCAGACATGGTATAAGAAAGGGAACGCCTGTGTTCAAACATGAGCTGCGCTGTGGCGTGGTGGTTAGCGCGTGGCGCCCGTCCACTGTAGGTCGTAGGTTCAATTCCTGCCTCGCCTGATTTTCTGTTTCTTTTATTTATTTGTTCAAGTGGCGGAAAATTTCAAACCAGTCAGATTCGGTGGTGGAAAATTGCGAACAAAAAAGAATGCCTCTCATGGAGCCTTTTTCCCGCAAAAAATTGGGCATTTTTGTGATTACATACAACGTGAGGGGGTTTTCTACAAAAAAACATGCCACGTCGGCACCTAACGGGCGGGCCCTGCCGGTCAGATACACCTTCAATACGTATAAAATGCACTTTTAGTCTTTTTTGCAATGGCTCGCCCCAATCTTGGTACTAACACGTAAAAATTACCAATCTTGGTACCAATCTGCTTCCAATGCCCCAATTGTGGTACTTCTGTGCAATTAACTCCCATCCAACGGATGCCGTGCTTCTTCTTCAATCTCGGATATTCTAGGTTCACCCGCCCAAAAAATGATTCCTCCCCCTGACATCTGGGGCGCACCATTTCGGAAGCTGACCTGTGGGCCTACTAAGTTGACGTACCAAGGATTTTGTCAACTTAGTCAATATAAACGATTTTAGCTGCAGTGACCGTACGATGTCCATCCAACAGCCGTCGTGCTTCTTCAACCTCTGGTCTTCTTGGTCCAGCCGCCCAAAGCAACGCCGGTCGTGCCGCTTGCTCCTGCCTCCCGTGGCCAGCTGTGCTGCCGCGGAGGCCTCACCACCCCTACTACTCCCACCGCTGGCCAGGCCATCCCTCCACTCACCCACACCCCCTGTTATTCTGCAGCGACGGCAGCGCAGCCGAACCAGTGAACCCTCGTACTCCTCTCTGCGTGTGCATCCACTGCCGCGTCTTCCCCGGCTCCGCGTCGTCCCCTTTCTAGGCCTCGCCATCGTCCCCCGCCCTGGTGCTCTCGGCGCGGCGTGGTCAACGTGGTTAAGGAACGACTTCCATCAGACGTGGATTGTACGTGGAGAGGCTAACAGATGGGTCCACGGCAGCCGCAAGGAAGTGCCTCCTTATTACGCGCAAAATAATTATTCCTCCACTTGACAACAGGGACCCACCAGATGGGCCACCGTATTTCACGAAAAAAATGATTCGCCCCCTGACTGTTGGGACCCTCGAGCTACATCTTCGCACGCAAGGAAGTGCGTCCGGGAAAAAAATGATTCGCCCCCCTGACTGTTGGGACCCACCAGCTACATCTTCGCACGCAAGGAAGTGCGTCCGAAAAAAAACGATTCGCCCCCCAACTGCTGGGACCCATCAGCTACACCTTCGCACGCAAGGAAGTGCGTCCGGGCAAAAAAACAAAAACAAAACAATTCGCCCCCCTGACTGTTGGGACCCACCAGCTACATCTTCGTAGGCCAGGAAGTGCCTGACAGTCGAGACCCATCTAGCCGAAGCGTACGTAGCGTTGTCATTCTGGTCGCGAACGTGTACGTACATACTGGTCGATGTAGAGGCGCGCACATGTCATAGTAGAGGCGCGCATGTGTCGTAGTAGAGGCAAGCACATAGCATGTACACGTACGTACAGCGGCAGGGTCCAAGAAAGAAAATACGGCCACGTATGTGTACATACGGGCAGGGTCTCGAACGCCTACTCGCGCATACGTACGGCCAGGCTCGTGTACATGGCTGGGTCGGAACGGAGAAACAGTGTCGTCGTCGTGTTAATGGGGAGGCAACGGAATGCGTCGTGTTCATGGGGAGGCAACGGAATGCGTCGTGTTCATGGGGAGGAAACGGAATGCGTCGTGTTCATCGGGAGGCAACGGAATGCGACGTGTTCATCGGGAGGCAATGGAACGCGTGGGAGCCAACCGGCTGGGTCGGAACGGAATGCATGGTCGTGTTCATCGGGAGGGCTTGGACGAAACAGGCGATGGAAACGAGGCCTGGCGTACCGCAGAATGGAGGAAATGGACCTCCTACAGTCGAAACGGGGGTCCTATTGATCGGGAGGGGTGTGGCGTACCGCAAAACGGAGGAAACGGACCTCCTACGGTCGAAACGGAGGTTGTCGGTGTCAAAACCGGCGGATCTCGGGTAGAGGGTCCCGAACTATGCGTCTAAGGCGGATGGTAACAGGAGGCAGGGGACATGATGTTTTACCCAGGTTCGGGCCCTCTTGATGGAGATAAAACCCTACGTCCTGCTTGATTAATATTGATGATATGGGTAGTACAAGAGTAGATCTACCACGAGATCGGAGAGGCTAAACCCTAGAAGCTAGCCTATGGTATGATTGTCTGTTGTCCTACGGGCTAAAACCCTTCGGTTTATATAGACACCGGAGGGGGCTAGGGTTACACAAGGTCGGTTACAAAGGAGGAGATATACATATCCGTATTGCCTAAGCTTGCCTTCCACGCCAAGTAGAGTCCCATCCGGACACGAGACGAAGTCTTCAATCTTGTATCTTCATAGTCCAACAGTCCGGCCAAAGGATATAGTTCGGCTGTCCGGAGACCCCCTAATCCAGGACTCCCTCAGTAGCCCCTGAACCAGGCTTTCAATGACGATGAGTCCGGCACGCAGTATTGTCTTCGGCATTGCAAGGCGGGTTCCTCCTCCGAATACACCACGGAAGAATTTGAATACAAGGATAGTGTCCGACCCTGCAAAATAAGTTCCACATACCACCGCAGAGAGAATAATATTTCCGCAAATCTAATTTGCTGACTTGTTTTGGCAACACGACATTATGTCATGGCCCGGTGATTATTCGAACCGTTTCCTTTAACTAGCCCCGCACATAACGCGAGGCAGTTTTTTGACACGTCTCATCAAAGCAGAGATCGTGTCCCCTTATCACGGGATTTTCATCAATACGGGTGTGGGTAGCCCAACCGCACCATCGATTACAGCGCTTGGGGGATAAGCGAGTTTTACCAGGCTAGTGGGGACGCATAGTTTCGTCCGTCCATATAAAGGGATAAGGATTTACCTTTTCATCCACGCCTTCTTCCTCTTTTGCTCATCCATTTTGGCACACTCGAGCTCCAGCGCCCAAGTCCGCATTTCCCACCTCAACCCTCTCCAACCATGTCCAGAGTGGGAGGCAGGTGGATGGTCTCCTCTGTCATGGAGGGACACATCAAGAAGCTGAGGAGAGCCGGATACCTGCCCGACGACATCGCGCATCAGCTCCCAGAAGAGGGGCAGCTCATCCCCACCCCCAGGCCCCATGAGAGGGTAGTGTTCCTTACCCATTTCCTCCGCGGACTGGGATTCCCTCTCCACCCATTCGTCCGGGGGCTCATGTTCTACTACGGCCTGGATTTCCATGATCTGGCCCCGAACTTCATCCTCAACATCTCGGCAATTATCGTCGTGTGCGAGGCCTTCCTCCGCATCAAGCCCCACTTTGGCTTATGGCTGAAGACCTTCAATGTCAAGCCGAAGGTAGTGGGCGGCCGCCAGGCGGAGTGCGGAGGTGCCATGGTGGGCAAGATGCCCAACGTCACATGGCTCGAGCGCTCCTTCGTGGAGACCATAAAGGGGTGGAAATCGGGGTGGTTCTACATCACCGAGACGCGCGACCCTAAATGGGCAGCGGCCCCTGAGTTCCGATCTGGCATCCCCACGCGGCTCACCTCCTGGGAAGAGAAGGGCCGGTCCTGGGGTAGTTCGGGAGAGCTGACTGGACTCCAAACATGTATTCAAAACATGGTGAACAAGAAGCTCAAACTCGTCAATGTAGTCCGGGTCATGCTCATCCGCCGGATCCTCCCGTGCCAACAATGGGCTTTCAACTTGTGGGAGTTCGACCCGGCCCAGCACCAAACTCTGAACAGGCTCTTCGACACAACTCACGAAGATGCCTGGAAGGTGCTATTCAAGAGCGCCGAGGTTCCCCCTCCCACTACCGAGGACCGCGGATTCTGCGCGAAGCGCCAAGCCAGCGCGGTAAGTTGTTTTACCTCTCACAGGATACTTGTTTTCCATAGTTTGACTCTATGCGGGATCTAAGCTCCCGTACCTTTGAAAGGACTGGCAGGAGACGGCCGGACAGATCGACTGTCCGGCTCCTTTGCCCGAAGGCCCAACAGACGCTCTCCTGGCGAAGATGCTGACTCCGGCTCCTTATACGGTGTCGGAGAAGACCAAGAAGGCCAAGGGAACCCGAAAGAGTTCCCGACGCCAGGTGTCATCGGACTCACCGTCTGATGACTCTACGGCACACTTCTCCCCCGAAGACGAGGAGGCAGAAGAAGATGCTCCCCCTCCAGACGGGGAAGACAAGAAGAGGAAGGCCGCCCCAACTGGGGAGGCCGAAGGGTCCAAGAAGGGAAGGACTCTCCTTCGGACAGTTCTACCACCGCCGCCGACGGCGAAGACGAGTGGCTGCCCAGGGCCAAGCCCCTGGGGAAGTCGTAAGTATTCGGATACCAGAGTAACTCATAGCATTCCTTTATCGCACTGCTTCCCTTAACGCCGAATATGATTATGCAGGCCGCCACGATCCCGTATCGATGTATCGTCGGACGGCTCCCTGGACTCGTCGGATATGGATAGCGATCCACTTCCGACCGCCACCTCCCCTTACCCTGTGGACGACGCCAAGGTATTGTCTCAAGAGGCACCGGGTCGAGGGAAGATAGTCCCGGAGGCGCCTCAAGGTGGCCTTCCGGACTCCGGGAGCAGAGGGGACAAGGCCCCTGAGGGCTTCGAGTTCGGCCCTTAGCCGAACACCGCGCCGGAACCTCTAGTGGTTCCGGACTCGGGCAGGCGGCCTCCTCCCAAGAGGGGCAAGACGCGTGTACCGGTGACCTCTGTCCATCCAGAGGCGCCGGACAATCTGCTGGCAGCGCTTCGCAGCGCTTCCATCAACGAGGAGCACCGTACTATTATGAGTGCGGTGGTCCAGAAGGTTTAGTCCGCCAAGAGCAGACTGACTGAAGCCTATGCCAGCCTTCTAACAGGCTTTGAGGTAAGTGTTTAAAATATAGGAAAAATATTACCGCATAGACAGTAGCCCCTGATGCTCTGTTTGGTGTTCGCAAAGAAAGGCCGAACAGAGGATCAAACAATATCGCAGGAGTCTAATATAAGTATGTCAATATGCATATGCAGGCTTCGCTGCTGGCATCTGCCGCACTAACTGCGGAGGTCGCCGTACTGAAGCAGGACCTTAAAGGGTCCCAGGACGAGCTCGGCCTTGCCAAGAGGCAGCTCGAGGAGAACAAAGGTAAGTAGTACCTAGTCTATGGGTATGTATAAAAAGAATGCGATTGCAAAATGATAGGATCATCATGAATTTGCCAGGGGCCACGACCGAAGTGGCGACCCTAAAGCAAGCGTTGTCCGAGGCCGAAGATAAAAGCGGCCAGGGAGCGCACCGAGCGAGAAAGGCAAGAGGCTCGGGTGGGCGAGGTGCAGCAAGAGCTCCGGGCTCTCGTGACGAAGCACGAGGCGTTGGAGCTTGACTCGAAGACGCGAGAGTCTGAGCTTGTCGCGGCCCTCGAGAGCGCAAAGAGTGCCAAGGCCGAAGCCCCCAAGGCCCTCCAGGAGGTTGACGCGATGAAGAAAATAGCGGCGGGTAAGGCATTCTACATGCAAAGCAAGCATGTGAAAGTAAATTACCTATTACTCACCCGAATTCGGAGCTCTCCAGGAGCATCCGCAGATTTGCCCCGCAGCGTGTCGGATGCCGCACAGTTTTACCAGGCCGAGGAGGGAAGCTCAGCGGAGAAGCTATTCTGGTCTCAGTATACTGGGACTGAACACCCGATGCCTCTGAGTGACCAACTAAAGCAGTTGGTCGAGCTACACAAGGCGGCCGAACAGGCCATGAAGGACTTTATAGTCCGGCTGTGGCCTGGCGACGCCCTTCCGAACAGCTACTTCGGCCTGGTGAGGCAGCTCTTGGATGCCTGCCCACAGCTGGAAGTCGTCAAGTGGTCCGTCTGCATCGAAGGTGCACGCCGGGCTTTCGCCCGTGTGAAGGTGCAATGGGCCAAGCTAGACGCCATGAAGCTGATCAAGGAAGGACCGCCGCAGGGCAAGGAGCATCGCACCCCTAAAATTTATTATGAGGGTGTCCTGAAGGGTGCCCGTCTTGTAGCGGACGAGTGTACCAAAGATGTAATATTCGAGTAAACTTGCTCGTGTGATCCTGTATGATGAAAACTTGTTTCATGTGCGCTATGCAACGCTTTTTGAATTTAAAATATTACCTTCTGTTTGGCTGTTTATCCAATCTGAGAGGTGGCTAGTCCTCGACTCCTGCCCCCATGCCGCGAGTGCTGGGGTGTTTGGGATAAACCTGAGCACTCTTGTTCCCATTTTTGGGTCCTTCGAGGGAGGTGCTCAACACAACGAACAAGGCAACCGGACTAATAATGCTTTATCACTCTCACTTAGCCATAGAATTCTATAATTTTAAATTTCGGCGAAGCCCCTGGTATTCGGAAAGCCAAATTCAGGGTGCGATACACGCCTTTAAGCTGGACAGGGCCGGCCCCTCGCTCTAAGCGGCATAAGTCTTTAGGGACTCGAAACCTCACCAAACAGCGACTAGTCTCTCGCCTTATCATGACAGTCAGTTTTAGCTTTCTCTACTGAGGTTCTTAGCCCAGCAGAACCGGGGCACAATCGCAGTAGTTCTCCTAGCGCTACCTTAGCCGATAGAGCGGAACGTAAGGTACCAAAACATAGGAGCCGGGCAAACCCAACATTTGACCAAAGACATGATTCGGAGCTGATGCATATAATGCTATAAGTTCGGGGTGCCGCACTTGTGAAAGTGTTCGGACTTCTCACACCATATTATGGGGTACTTAAGCCCCTGGTGTATTGACCGTACCAAAGTGTATGGTTGCAAGACGTTATTAATGAACACATATATATATAACAAGAATGCAATAATAGTCGTAATGTTATGCATTGTTTATTCAAAAAGGTGGGTTAAAGCAGAATGATACAGATAGTGCGATGAGCAAAAAGTAGGACTATGTCCCTTCCAAGGGCAAGCTGAGGAATAGTATCAAAGCAAATATTTCACTCGTTATAGTAATCCACCTGGGAATTCCGTGGTGTGACGTAGCTTTCTGCCTCCTTGGTTGCTGCATCATGTGTTCGGCAATCATGCTGCCGGACAGGGTTTCCAGAGATTAAAGTCCTTAAAAGAGGAAAATAACAAACGGGAAGCCCCTAGTGTGGTTTAAGCCGCGTATTGGGGCGTGCCGTAGTTGTGCCCCCCTCCCCACCTGTGCCCATGGTATTTTTAATGCGTAATTATGTACGCGTGGCACGGATTTCGTTGTTTGGATGTGACTGGGGTGGGGGCCGCATTGCTACGCGAGCTCAGATCATGCCAGGCGGTCTAGTTGCCGATTACTCCGAGCGCGCTTGAAGGTATCCGGGTCTTGAAACGCCGAACTGGTGGATTTCCTTGAGAGGCTGCTTTGCGCTTCTGCTGCGAGGGCCGCAGTGTGCTCCTCCGTTCGGAGAGAGCGCTCTGTGTTTCCATTAACTGTAATAACCCCACGAGGTCCTGGAATCTTGAGCTTGAGGTATGCATAATGCGGTACCGCATTGAATCTCGCAAATGTGGTTCGCCCGAGCAGTGCATGATAACCACTGCGGAACGGGACTATATCAAAGATTAATTCTTCGCTTCGGAAGTTATCCGGGGATCCGAAGACCACTTCCAGTGTAATTGAGCCTGTGCAGTGGGCCTCTACACCTGGAATGACGCCTTTAAAGGTCGTTTTTGTGGGTTTGATCCTTGAGGGGTCTATACCCATTTTGCGCACTGTGTCCTGATAAAGCAGGTTTAGGCTGCTGCCGCCATCCATAAGGACTCGAGTGAGGTGAAATCCGTCAATGATTGGGTCTAGGACCAGTGCGGCGAATCTGCCATGACGGATACTAGTGGGGTGGTCCCTGCGATCGAAGGTGATCGGACAGGAGGACCATGGGTTGAACTTTGGGGCGAATGGCTCCAATGCATATACGTCCCTGAGCGCATGCTTCTGCTCCCTCTTGGGGATGTGGGTTGCGTATATCATGTTCACCGTCCGCACTTGTGGGGGGAACCTCTTCTGTCCTCCGGTGTTCGGCTGCTGGGGCTCTTCCTCGTCATCGCTATGTGGCCCCTTATCTTCGTCTTCGGCAATTAACTTGTTGGCCTGCTTGAACACCTAACAATCCCTGTTGTTGTGGTTGGCTGGCTTGGGGGTGCCGTGTATTTGACATGAGCGATCGAGTATACGGTCCAAACTGGACGGGCCCGGAGTGCTTCTTTTGAATGGCTTTTTCTGCTGACCGGGTTTAGAGCCTTTGAATCCAGCATTGACTGCCGTATCTTCAGTATTATCGCTGTTAATGCGGCGCTTATGTTTGTTGCGACGTGACCTGCCGTTGCCGTCCTTGGTATCCGAAGTACCATGGTTCTTTGATATATTATTACTGCGAGCCAACCAGCTGTCTTCTCCCACACAAAAGTGGGTCATGAGTGTCGTGAGGGCTGCCATAGATTTCTTCTTTTCCTGACCAAGGTGCCGGGCTAGCCACTCGTCGCGGATGTTGTGTTTGAAAGCTGCTAGGGCCTCTACATCCGGACAGTCGATGATTTGATTTTTCTTTGTTAGGAACTGAGTCCAGAATTGCCTGGCCAATTCTTCTAGCTGGTGAATTATGTGGCTCAAGTCATCGGCATCTGGTGGTCGCACATAAGTGCCCTGAAAGTTGTCGAGGAATGCGGCTTCCAGATCTTCCCAACAGCTAATGGACTCTGCTGGCAAGCTGTTAAGCCAATGCCGCGCTAGTCCTTTGAGCTTTAGTGGGAGGTATTTGATGGCGTGTAAGTCATCACCGCGGGCCATGTGGATGTGGAGGAGGAAATCCTCGATCCATACCGCAGGATCTGTTGTGCTGTCGTATGATTCAATATTTACAGGTTTGAAACCTTCTGGGATTTGATGATCCATTACTTCGTCTGTGAAGCATAAGGGGTGTGCGGCGCCTCTGTATTGGGCTATATCGCGACGCAGCTCGAATGGGTCTTGCCCGCTGTGTTCGGCCCGGCCAGATTTACTTTTACTGTATCCGGCGTGACGTTTATCGTCTCGCATAGTGGTGCGCCCTCGTGGTCCCTAGATCGATCTTGCATGTTTTGATTTGTCCTCCAATACGTCTCGCAGGTCTGGCATGTTTCCCCATGCTTTTTTATTTGAATGGCGTCGGGGTGCAAGCTGAGCTTTTGGCTGGAATGCCTCTCTATCACGGCTATGAGGTGGCCGATCAGCCGCGTCATACGCTTCTTCCTCCAGTCGAGGTAGCAACCTGCATTTTGGGTAACTCTTGGAGGGGCCCTCGAGTTTATATTCCTTGGCCACGAGGACTTCGGTCCATCTGTCAGCTAGCAGATCTTGATCAGCTTGAAGTTGCTGCTGCTTTTTCTTAAGGCTATTTGTCGTGGCCATAAGCCGGCACTTGAAGCGCTCTTGTTCAACGGGATCCTCTGGCACGGCGAATTCGTCATCGCCGAGGCTTGCCTCGTCTTCGGAGGGGGTATGTAATTATCACCCTCCGCCTCTCCATCTGCCGCTCTCTCAGGAGGGCTGGCTCCTCCATCCTCCTGCTCTAAATCTTGCTGGAGGGGATTGTTGTTGTCTTCGGCACTATCCGGAGTGTTATTATCTCCTGTGCCGGTATCACCACTTTTGCTTTGGCAGGACTTAGAGCGGCGCCGCTGACGTCGACGCTTGGGTTGCTTCTTGGAGGGGTCATCCTCCGCTGTCTCGTCGCCATTGCCTTCTTTGGGTGTGTCCACCATGTATATATCGTATGATGAGGTGGCTGTCCAGTGCCCTGTGGGCAGTGGTTCCTCTTCGTCTCCCGCATCGTCGTCCATACCGTCGATGTCTTCGGAGTCGAAGTCGAGCATGTTGGTTAAGTCATCGACAGTGGCTACTAAGTGGGTGGTGGGTGGGCCGCGAATTTCTTCGTCGTCTGCATCCCAATCATGTCGGACATAGTTCGGCCAGGATCCTCCTAACAAGGAGAGAGACCTTAATGAGTTCAGTATGTCGCCAAAGGGCGAGTGCTGAAAAATATTCGCGGAGGTAAACTCCATGATCGGTGCCCAATCAGATTCGCTAGGAACGGGCGCAGGCGGTTCGGAGTCCGTGGCCGGAGAAGGATCCGGCAATTTGACAACACGGCTCTCGTGCAGGGTAAGGTTGATGTTCGGCTTGATCGCCGCTGAGGGTAAGGCCTCCGTGGCGGGGTCCATCCACCCGTCCATGGACGGCGCAACTGGCTCCGAATTGAGGGTCGGAGCGGCTGCCGGTGCGATCTCCTTAACACTGTCTGATGGTAGAGCTACATCGTACTCATCGTGACCGCGTGACGCACAAGGCAGAGGCTCGAATCCGTTGAAGATCAAGTCTCCGTGGATATCGGCTGTGTAGTTTAAGCTTCCAAACCTGACCTGGTGGCCAGGGGCGTAACTTTCAATCTGCTCCAGATGGCCAAGCGAATTGGCCCGCAGTGCAAAGCCGCCGAACACAAAGATCTGTCCGGGGAGAAAAGTCTCACCCTGGACTGCATCGCTGTTGATGATAGTAGGAGCCATCAATCCTAACGGCGATGACACAGAGGAACTCTCAATGAAAGCACCAATGTCGGTGTCAAAACCGGCGGATCTCGGGTAGGGGGTCCCAAACTGTGCGTCTAAGGCGGATGGTAACAGGAGGCAGGGGACACGATGTTTTAACCAGGTTCGGGCCCTCTTGATGGAGGTAAAACCCTACGTCCTGCTTGATTAATATTGATGATATGGGTAGTACAAGAGTAGATCTACCACGAGATCGGAGAGGCTAAACCCTAGAAGCTAGCCTATGGTATGATTGTCTGTTGTCCTACGGACTAAAACCCTCCGGTTTATATAGACACCGGAGGGGGCTAGGGATACACAAGGTCGGTTACAAAGGAGGAGATATACATATCCGTATTGCCTAAGCTTGCCTTCCACGCCAAGTAGAGTCCCATCCGGACACGAGACGAAGTCTTCAATCTTGTATCTTCATAGTCCAGCAGTCCGGCCAAAGGATATAGTCCGGCTGTCCGAAGACCCCCTAATCCAGGACTCCCTCAGGGGTCCTGTTGATCGGGAGGGCTATGGCGTACCGCGAAACGGACGAAACGGACCTCCTATGGTCGAAACGGGGGTCCTGTTCATCGGGAGGGGTGTGGCGTACCGCAAAACGGGACTCCACGAGATATTGTTCATCTCCACCGTCGACCTCCTCCAACCTCCACGGGCTACCGTCGACCTCCTCCAGCCTCCACGGGCTCCTGTTCATCCAGCCTCCACCGCGCGCTACTCCACCGGCTACTGTTCAACCACCCTCCACCGTCTACTGTTCATCCAGCCCTCCACACCACGGGGTCCTGTTCAGCCACCCCTCCATGGGCACCCCTCCACCGTCTAATGTTCATCCAGCCCTCCACACCACGGGGTCCTGTTCATCTAAAGGCAACGCCACCGCTCACTGTTCATCCAACCCCCACCCCCCACCCCCCGCGGGCAAAGCTCACTGTCCATCCAATCGATCGGCTTCACTTAGCAGCAGTAGTGAAGGAATCGCTCGATCGGGTTTAGTTAACAGCCATCGATCGATCGCTCTGGTTCAGTAACGCGTAGCTTGCAGTGCAATCGCTCGGGTTCAGTTAGAGCCCAACGCCTCGCTCGGGTTCAGTTAGAGCCAATGCCCAGGACAAAAAGCCCATTTTCTGTCATGATTTTTTGTCATAGAAGTAGGAGCCCACCACATTTATGATGATACCGGGTTTTGTCACAATTATCGTCATAGAAGTGTCATATGTATGACAGAAAAAAATTTGTTTGGCCCAAAATGTCATGGATGTGTCTTTTTTTGTAGTGATAATGCCTGGCCTTGACAACCCTGACAGAAAACAGCTTGAAACAAAGACAAGAGATATTTGTGTGATACAGTGGTTAAAATCTCCGGGAGATTATATAATGAATTTTTACCGACCAAAATACGCAACGTGTAAGAAAACGGAGTCCGGAGAGCGCACGAGGAGCCCATGAGGTAGGGGGCGCGCCCAGGGGGTAGGGCGCGCCCTCCACCCTCGTGGAGCCCTCGTGTCTTTCCCGGACTGCTTCTTATTTTTTTGTTTTTCTAAATATTCCAAAACTAAGAAAAATTGCCATTAGAACTGTTTTGGAGTCAGTTTACTTACCGTACCACATACCTATTCCTTTTCGGAGTCTGAAATGTTCCAGAAAGTGTCCCTTATATATTCCTCCAGGGTTACGGTTTCAATAACATTGGTTTCAACATTTATAGGATTACCTGACATATAATGTTTGATTCTTTGACCGTTCACCACCTTCGGATTTGTGCCTTCGAAGTTGTTGATTTTTATGGCACCGGAATGATGGACCTCCTCGATAACGTAAGGACCTTCCCATTTAGAGAGAAGCTTTCCTGCAAAAAATCTTAAACGAGAGTTGTATAGCAATACATAATCACCTACATTAAACTCACGCTATTGTATCCTTTTTTCATGCCATCTTTTAACTTTTTCTTTACACAATTTGGCATGCTCATAGGCTTGGGTTCTCCATTCATCAAGTGAGCTAATGTCAAATAACCTCTTCTCACCGGCAAGTTTGAAATCATAATTGAGCTCTTTAATACCCCAATAAGCCTTATGTTCTAGTTCGAGAGGTAAGTGACAAGCTTTTCCATAAACCATTTTATACGGAGACATACCCATAGGATTTTTATATGCAGCTCTATAGGCCCATAATGCATCATCAAATTTCTTGGACCAATTCTTTCTAGATATATTAACAGTCTTTTGCAAAATTAATTTGAGTTCTCTATTACTCAATTCTACTTGACCACTAGACTATGGGTGATAAGGAGATGCAATTCTATGATTAACATCATACTTAGCAAGCATTTTACGGAAAGCACCTTGAATAAAATGTTAACCACCATTAGTCATTAAATATCTAGGGACTCCAAACCTCGGAAAAATAACTTCTTTAAGCATCTTAATAGAGGTGTTATGATCAGCACTACTAGTTGGAATAGCTTCTACCCACTTAGTAACGTAATCAACAGCAACTAAAATATGTGTATATCCATTAGAGGCAGGAACCGGTCCCATATAATCAAAGCCCCAAACATCAAATGGTTCGATAACAAGTGAATAATTCATAGGCATTTCTTGACGTCTACTAATATTACCAATTCTTTGACATTCATCACAAGACAAGACAAACTTACAGGCATCCTTGAAGAGTAGGCCAATAAAAACCGGATTGCAATACCTTATGTGCAGTTCTATCTCCAGCGTGGTGTCCTCCATAAGCTTCGGAATGACACTTGCGTAGGATCTGTTCCTATTCATATTCAGGTACACAACGTCTAATAACACCATCTACTCCTTTATAAAGGTGTGGGTCATCCCAGAAGTAATGTCGTAAATCATAGAAAAACTTTTTCTTTTGCTGGTATGTGAAACTAGGTGGTATAAACTTAGCAACAATGTAATTAGCATAATCAGCATAGCATGGAGCAGTGTGAGAAGCATTTATGACATTTAATTGTTCATCAGGAAAGCTGTCATCAATGGGTAGTGGGTCATCAAGAACATTTTCCAACCTAGACAAGTTATCTGCAACGGGGTTCTCAGCTCCCTTTCTATCAATAATATGCAAATCAAATTCTTGTAGCAAGAGAACCCATCTAATATGTCTAGGTTTAGCATCTTTCTTTTCCATAAGATATTTAATAGCAGCATGATCAGTGTGAATAGTTACTTTAGAATCAACAATATAAGGTCCGAACTTAACACAAGCAAATACAACTGCTAAGAATTCTTTTTCGGTAGTAGCATAATTTCTCTAGGCATTGTCTAGAGTTTTACTAGCATATTGAATAACATTTAATTTCTTATCAACTCTTTGCCCTACAACAGCACCCACAGCAAAATCCCTAGCATCACACATAATTTCAAAAGGTAAATTCCAATTAGGTTGCTGAACAATAGGTGCAGAGATCAATGCTTTCTTAAGTATTTCAAATGCTTCTACACAATCATTATCAAAGACGAACGGTATATCTTTTTGTAATAAATTAGTCAGAGGCCGAGAAATTTTTGAGAAGTCCTGAATGAACCTCCTATAAAAACCGACATGACCAGGGAAACTTCTTATACCTTTGATGTCCTTGGGACACGGCATCTTTTCAATAGCATGAACTTTAGCTTCATCAACTTCAATGCCTCTTTCCGAGATTTTGTTCCCCAAGACAATACCTTCATTAACCATAAAGTGGCATTTCTCCCAATTCAAGACAAGGTTAGTTTCTTCACATCTCTGCAAAACTCGATCAAGGTTGCTTAAGCAATCATCAAAAGAGGATCCATAAACGGAGAAATCGTCCATGAATACCTCACATATATTTTCACAAAAATCAGAAAATATAGCCATCATGCATCTTTGAAAGGTAGCAGGTGCATTACGTAAACCAAAATACATACGTCTATAAGCAAAAGTACCGAAAGGGCAAGTAAAAGTGGTCTTAGATTGATCATCAGCTAATACAGGTATTTGAGAGAAACCAGAATAACCATCTAGAAAGCAAAAATGTGTATGTTCGGATAATCTTTCTAGCATTTGATCAATGAAAGGTAAGGGGTAATGATCTTTTTAGTAGCCTTATTTAATTTGCGGAAATCAATTACCATCCTATAACCTATAATAATTCTTTGCGGAATCAATTCATCTTTATCATTAGGAACGACAGTAATACCTCCTTTCTTAGGAACACAATGGACAAGACTTACCCACTAACTATCAGCAACGGGATAAATTATACCTGCCTCAAGGAGCTCTAGTATTTCTTTTCTTACCACTTCTTTCATCTTAGGATTCAGTCGTCGTTGGTGATCAATAACCGGTTTGGCATCTTTCTCCAAATTTATTTTGTGTTGACA
Source organism: Triticum urartu (assembly GCF_003073215.2). Taxonomy (NCBI): domain Eukaryota; kingdom Viridiplantae; phylum Streptophyta; class Magnoliopsida; order Poales; family Poaceae; genus Triticum; species Triticum urartu. Next base: position 85,772,011 of record NC_053027.1, read on the forward strand.
TAGAGTGGGACTAATGCCCTTAAGATCATCAAGAGTATATCCAATAGCAGCACGGTGCTTCTTCAGAGTTTTCAATAATTTTTCTTCCTCCTTCTCTGAAAGGTTAGCACTAATAATAACAGGATATATCTTCTTTTCATCAAGATAAGCATATTTAAGAGTATCAGGCAATGGTTTAAGCTCAACACGGGATCACCCTTGGGTGGAGGAGGATCCCCTAAGATTTCAACAAGCAAGTTGTGTTTCAGAATAGGTCCATGTTTAAAGAAAACCTCATCTATTTCCCTTCTTTCATTCATAAACATATCATTTTCATGGTCTAGCAAATATTGTTCTAAAGGATCACTAGGAGGTACGGCAATAGAAGCAAGACCAATAATTTCATCTTTACTAGGCAATTCCTCTTCACGGTGTTGTCTACGAAATTTAGAAAATTTGAACTCATGAGACATATCACCTAAACCAATAGTAACAACATCCTTTTTGCAGTCTATCCTAGCATTAACAGTGTTTAAGAAGGGTCTACCAAATATAATGGGACAAAAGCTATCTTGTGGGGAACCAAGAACAAGAAAGTCAGTAGGATATTTAGTTTTCCCACACAAGACTTCAACATCTCTAACAAACCCCATTGTTGAAATAGTATCTCTATTGGCAAGTTTAATTGTGACATCAATATCTTCTAACTCAGCAAGTGCAATATCATGCATAATTTCTCTGTATAAGTTAATAGGTATTGCACTAGCACTAGCACCCATATCACACAAGCCATGATAACAATGATCTCCTATTTTAACAGAAATAACAGGCATGCCTACCACAGGTCTATGTTTATCTTTAGCACAAGGTTTAGCAATTCTAGAAGTTTCATCACAGAAATAAATAACATGCCCATCAATATTATCAGCCAAGAGATCCTTCACAATAGCAATATTAGGTTCAACTTTAACTTGGTCAATAGGTGTATAGGTTATAATATTGCTTTTATGAACCACGGTTGAAGCTTTAGCATGATCTTTTATCCTAACAGGAAAAGGTCGTTTCTCAACATAAGCAGTAGGAACAATAGGATCATTATAAGTGATAGTCTTTTCTTCAACTTTAATAGGTGCGACTACTTTCACTTCTATGGGAGGATGATATTTAAAACACTTCTCCTTAGGGAGGTCAATATGAGTAGAAAAAGATTCACAGAAAGAACCTACTGTCTCAGAGTCAAGTCCATATTTAGTGCTAAATTTACGAAAAACATCGGTATCCATAAAAGATTTAACACAATCAAACTTAGGTGTCATACCTGACTCCTTACCTTCATCGAGATCCCAATCTTCAGAGTTGCATTTAATTATTTCCAATAAATCCCATTTGAATTCAATAGTCTTCATCATAAAAGAGCCAGCACAAGAAGTATCGAGCATGGTGCGATTGTTATCAGAAAGCCGAGCATAAAAATTTTGGATAATCATTTCTCTTGAGAGCTCATGATTGGGGCATGAATATAACACCGATTTAAGCCTCCCCCAATCATGAGCGATGCTTTCTCCTTCGCGAGGCCAAAAATTATATATATAATTGCGATCACGATGAACAAGATGCATAGGATAAAACTTCTGATGAAATTCCAATTTCAATCGTTTGTAGTTCCATGATCCCATATCATCACATAGCCTATACCATGTCAATGCATCTCCCTCCAAAGATAAAGGGAAGACCTTCTTCTTGATAACATCATCGGGCATACCTGCAAGCTTAAATAATCCACAAACTTCATCCACATATATTAGGTGCTCATCAGGATGTAATGTTCCATCTCCTGCAAAAGGATTAGCTAGCAGTTTTTCTATCATATCCGAAGGAATTTCAAAGTAGACATTTTCATTTTCAGTAGGTTCAGTAGGTTGAGTAGGTTGAGGAGCAACTCTTTGCTCTACTGGTCGGGGTGAAAATACCCCGAACAAGCCCCTCAGAGGATTACTTTCCATAGTAACAAGTGACAGTAAATTTCAGCACACTATATAAATTTTTCCTTACCACATTCCACCTACCAAAGGCGCTTCACTCCCCGGCAATGGTGCCAGAAAAGAGTCTTGATGACCCACAAGTATAGGGGATCTATCATAGTCCTTTCGATAAGTAAGAGTATCGAACCCAACGAGGAGTAGAAAGAAATAATAAGCGGTTTTCAGCAAGGTATTCTCTGCAAGCACTGAAATTATAGATAGCAGATAGTTTTGTGATAACATAATTTGTAACGAGCAACAAGTAACAAAAGTAAATAAAGTGCAGCAAGGTGGCCCAATCCTTTTTGTAGCAAAGGACAAGCCTGGACAAACTCTTATATAGAGAAAAGCGCTCCCGAGGACACATGGGAATTATCGCCAAGCTAGTTTTCATCATGTTCATATGATTCGCGTTCGGTACTTTGATAATTTGGTATGTGGGTAGACCGGTGCTTGGGTACTGTCCTTACATGGACAAGCGTCCCACTTATGATTAACCTCTATTGCAAGCATCCGCAACTATAACAAAAGTATTAACATAAACCTAAGCATAGCATGAAACATATGGATCCAAATCAGCCCCTTATGAAGCAACGCATAAACTAGGGTTTAAGCTTCTGTCACTCTAGCAACCCATCATCTACTTATTACTTCCCAATGCCTTCCTCTAGGCCCAAATAATGGTGAAGTGTCATGTAATCGACGTTCACATAACACCACTAGAGGAGACACAACATACATCTCATCAAAATATCGAACGAATACCAAATTCACCTGACTACTAATAGCAAGACTTCTCCCATGTCCTCAGGAACAAATGTAACTACTCACAAAGCTTATTCATGTTCATAATCAAAGGGGTATTAATATGCATATAGGATCTGAACATGTGATCTTCCACCAAATAAACCAACTAGCATCAACTACAAGGAGTAATCAACACTACTAGCAACCTACAGGTACCAATCCCAGACTTAGAGACAAGAATTGGATACAAGAGATGAACTAGGGTTTGAGAGGAGATGGTGCTGGTGAAGATGTTGATGGAGATTGTCCCCCTCCCGATGAGAGGAGCGTTGGTGATGACGATGGTGATGATTTCCCCCTCCCGGAGGGAAGTGTCCCCGGCAGAACAGCTCCACCAGAACCCTAGATTGGTTCCGCCTAGGTTCCGCCTCGTGGCGGCAGAGTCTTGTCCTGAAAGCTTGCTTATGATTTTTTCCTCAACGAAAGACTCCATATAGCAGAAGATGGGCATCGGAGGGCCACCAGGGGGCCCACGAGGCAGGGGCGCGCCCAGGGGGGTAGGGCGCACCCCCCACCCTCGTGGCTGGTGAGTGGACCCCCTCTGGTACTTCTTGCGCTCAGTATTTTTTGTATATTCTGAAATAACTTCCGTGAAGTTTCAGGACTTTTGGAGCTGTGTAGAATAGGTCTCTAATATTTGCTCCTTTTCCAGCCCAGAATCCCTGTTGCCGGCATTCTCCCTCTTTATGTAAACCTTGTAAAATAAGAGAGAATAGGCATAAGTATTGTGACATAATGTGTAATAACAGCCCATAATGTAATAAATATCGATATAAAAGCATGATGCAAAATGGACGTATCATTCTTCTAGTCGTTCCACATCATAGTAATCATATATAGCATTAGCATAAGAAGCTAAGGTTTCATTATCATTAAATTCGCATGAAAAGGGAAGGTGTGGAGCCTTCATCCTAGAGCAACAAGTATAATCATATCTCAAGCATAGTTGCCGACCATACCAATGCAACATATAAATTTGATCCCATAATAGTTTCCCTTTTTGAGTCAAGCGATATCCGTAAAGTATTCACGTTGATCCAACGTTTTTCCCATAACATAATTGAATGGGGTTTTCTCAGGATTATCAAAGTAGTACATAATCTCTTTCACGTAATGAGCATCGAGGGTGTTAGGAGGTTTCCCATCTCCATGATTATCAGGTACACCTAATTTTTTGGTATTTTGTGTTCCATATCCATAACTAAAGATGGATAACAACTTAGAACAGAAAATAAAAATTACTTAATGATAAAGCAAACATGCACACACGAGAATATTCACCCCACGCTATAACTCCTCGGCAACGGCGCCAGAAAAGGTCTTGATAACCCACAAGTATAGTGGATCAATTGTAGCCTCTTTCGATAAGTAAGAGCGTCGAACCCAACGAGGAGCTAAAGGTAGAACAAATATTCCCTCAAGTTCTATCGACCACCGATACAACTCTACGCACGCTTAACGTTCGCTTTACCTAGAACGAGTATGAAACTAGAAATACTTTGTAGGTGTTGTTGGATAGGTTTGCAAGATAATAAAGAGCGCGTAAATAAAAAGTAGGGGTTGTTTAGATAAAGGCACGACTAAGTTAGTTTTATAGAGAGCTTGTTGTCACACAAGAAAGTTATTTGTCCCTAGGCAATCGATAACTAGACCGGTAATCACTATTGCAATTTTATTTGAGGGAGAGGCATAAGCTAACATACTTTCTCTTCTTGGATCATATGCACTTATGATTGGAACTCTAGCAAGCATCCGCAACTACTAAAGATCATTAAGGTAAAGCCAACCATAGCATTATAAGGCATCAAGTCCTCTTTACTCCCATACGCAAACAACCTACTTACTCGGGTCTCTATCACTCACGCCACCCACCATAAGCAAATCATGAACATATTGCAAACCCTACAGCGGGGATCCCTCACGCTTGCGCGACACGGAGAGCACCATAGGACAGCACCAATAATAAAACATGAAACTCAAACCAATCACGATCATCAATTAACCCATAGGACAAAATAGATCTACTCAAACATCATAGGATAGCCATACATCATTGGGAAATAATATATAGCGTTGAGCACCATGTTTAAGTAGAGATTATAGCGGGTAAAAGAGGGGTTAAACCACTGCATAGAGGGGGAAGGAGTTGGTGATGATGGCGGTGAAGTTGTTGGTCTAGATGGCGGTGATGATGATGGCCCCGGCGGCGTTCCGGCGCCATTGGAAGAGAGGGGGAGAGATCCCCCCTTCTTCTTGTTCTTCTTCTTCCTTGACCTTCTCCCTAGATGGGACAAGGGTTTCCCCTCTGGTCCATGGCCTCCATCGCATGGGAGGGGCAAGAGCCCCTCCGAGATTGGATCTGTCTCTCTTTCTCTCTTCTGTTTCCGCGTTCCTAATTCTGCCCTTTCACCGTTTCTTAAATCCCGGAGATCCGTAACTCCGATTGGGCTGAATTTTGCACACAATTTTTATCCAGATATTAGCTTTCTTGCGGCGAAAGAAGGGCACCAACCGCCTTACGGGGTGGCCACGAGGGCCCAGGGCGCGCCTGACCCCCTGGGGCGCGCCCCCTGCCTCGTGCCCCCCTCAGGCATTGTCTCGCGTTTATTCTTCTTCCCAAAAATCACATATATTCCAAAAAAAATCTCTGTCAGTTTTTATCCCATTTGGACTCCGTTTGATATGGATTTTCTGCGAAACAAAAAACATGCAACAAACAGGAACTAGCACTGTGCACTAGATCAATATGTTAGTCTCAAAAATAGTATAAAAAGTTGCAAAAATTATATGAAATTTGTAGAATATTGGCATGGAACAATCAAAAATTATAGATACGACACAGACATATCAAGGAGATACTCGATGAACTCGAAGGACTGTGGCGTGACTGCCGCCGAGGAGTACATCGCCGCCCTCATCGCCATTGTCTCGCTCTTTCACATACATTGCCACATGGCCCTCACCGTCCTCGAAATCTCCCACTTATTATCAAACCTAGTAAGGATCTCCTTCAACCTGGCTAAGTTTGCCTGGTCGCCATTGATGATCTGCCTGATTCGCTGTTGCATCCTCTCCATAGATGTCCTTCTGAGTGGTCCGGTGCTAGCTTTGGAAGATGGGAGGAGAGACGGTCGTCTTGCAATAGAGAAGAGGGAGAGGTGAGACGGTGGTTTTGGAATGGAGATGATGGAGAGGAGATGGGGTGTTTTTGCAATGGAGAAGAGGGAGAGGCGAAACGGTGGTTTTGGAATGGAGATGATGGAGAGGAGATGAGGTGGTTTTGCAATGAGAAGAGGGAGAGGCGAGATGGTGGTTTTGGAATGGAGATGATGGAGAGGAGAGGATATGGTTTTGCAATGGAGAAGAGGGAGAGGAGCATGCGGCAATGATTTAGGATTGGACGAGAGGGCCGGCGCGCTGTGAATGGATCAAAATCAATTTACCCTTCAATTAAGAAAGCGACCCCACGCACTAGTCTCCCTTTTATTCAGGGTCATAATTGACCATGATTTTCACAAATAAAATATATGTTATCCGTTGCAAAAATAATATAATTTGAAAGTACAATCAAATACGAACCAAACAATGCAATTTTTGGTGACATGCATTCACATTTTGCTTGTCAAATACAGTATGTGGTCAAACTTTGACCCAAAATACACAAAACAAAAAAAAATACTTCCAAGACCAGCGCTGCTCCTCTCCTCTTAAACCACCGCCGCTCCTCTCCTCTTAAACCACCGCCGCACCTCTCCTGTTCCAATCTAAATCCAACGCCGCTCCTCTCCTCTTCCATTTCAAAACCACCGCCCCTCCTCTCCTATTCCAATCCAAAACCAGCGTCGCTCCTCTCCCGTTCTAATCCAAAACCAGCACTGCTCCTCTCCTCTTCCATTCAAAAACCACCACTGGCGAGTGAAGGTGTTGTGGAGAAGTAGATCGATGGATGAGTACAACCGATACGTGAGGATCGCAGACGGTGACCCTGTGAAGCTAGCTAGGATGTTGGAGATACAGTCTTGGTTTGACAACAAGGACCAACTAGCGGCGACGACGACATCCATGGCCAAATACCTGCAACAGAGCGAAAAGGCGGCGATACTCCCGAAGGGAGTCGCGCGGGAGTACATAGAGCTGCTCCTCTGGGCCATGGAGTAAACAGATTCACCGAATCCAATCATGAGGGAGCGGTGGTGAGAGTATCGATCCTAGATGGAGCATCCACCAGAGATTGAAGGATCGAGCATCTACAGGGTGCCGTTTGTGAGGGTGTCGTGCTAGAGCGTGTTGGGGAACGTTGCAGAAAAGAAAAATTTTCCTACGGTTTCACCAAGATCCATCTAGGAGTTCATCTAGAAACGAGTGATTGGATTGCATCTACATACCTTTGTAGTCATGCGCGGAAGCGTACAAAGAACGGGGATGAGGAAGGCGTACTCGACGTGATCCAAATCACCGGAGATCCTAGCGCCGAACGGACGGCACCTCCGCGTTCAACACATGTACGGTCAGCGTAACATCTCCTCCTTCTTGATCCAGCAAGGGGAAGGAGAGGTTGAGGAAGATGGCTCCAGCAGCAGCACGACGGCGTGGTGGTGATGGAGCTGCAGTACTCCGGCAGGGCTTCGCCAAGCTCTATGGAGGAGGAGGATGTGTTGGAGAGGGAGAGGGAGGAACCAAAGGCGTGGTGTGAGAGGCCCTCCTTTCCCCACTATATATAGGGAGTCCAAGGGGGGGCGCCGGCCCTAGGAGATCCAATCTCCTAGGGGGGGTGCGGCCAAGGGAGGAATCCCTCCTCCCCAAGGCACCTAGGAGGTGCCTTCCCCCTTTGGGACTCTTCCCTTCCTTGAACCCTAGGCACATGGGCCTCTTGGGGCTGGTGCCCTTGGCCCATGTAGGCCAAGGCGCACCCCCTACAGCCCATGTGGCCCCCGGGGGCAGGTGGCCCCACCCGGTGGACCCCCGGGACCCTTCTGGTGGTCCCCGTACAATACCGGTGACCCCGAAACTTGTCCCGATGGCCGAAATAGCACTTCCTATATATAATTCTTTACCTCCGGACCATTTCGGAACTCCTCATGACGTCCGGGATCTCATCCGGGACTCCGAACAACATTCGGGTTACTGCATATACATATCCCTACAATCCTAGCATCACCGAACCTTAAGTGTGTAGACCCTACGGGTTCGGAGACACGTAGACATGACCGAGACGACTCTCCGGCCAATAAACAACAACGGGATCTGGATACCCATATTGGCTCCCACATGTTCCTTGATGATCTCATCGGATGAACTACGATGTCGAGGATTCAAGCAACCCCGTATACAATTCCCTTTGTCAATCGGTATGTTACTTGCCCGAGATTCGATCGTCGGTATCCCAATACCTCGTTCAATCTCGTTATCGGCAAGTCACTTTACTCGTACCGTAATGCATGATCCCGTGACCAGACACTTGGTCACTTTGAGCTCATTATGATGATGCATTACCGAGTGGGCCCAGTGATACCTCTCTGTCATACGGAGTGACAAATCCCAGTCTTGATCCGTGTCAACCCAACAGACACTTTCGGAGATACCCGTAGTATACCTTTATAGTCACCCAGTTACGTTGTGACGTTTGGCACACCCAAAGCACTCCTACGGTATCCGGGAGTTACACGATCTCATGGTCTAAGGAAAAGATACTTGACATTGGAAAACTCTAGCAAACGAACTATACGATCTTATGCTATGTTTAGGATTGGGTCTTGTCCATCACATCATTCTCCTAATGATGTGATCTCGTTATCAATGACATCCAATGTCCATAGTCAGGAAACCATGACTATCTGTTGATCAATGAGCTAGTCAACAAGAGGCTTACTAGGGACATGTTGGTGTCTTTTATTCACACATGTATTACGATTTCCGGATAACACAATTATAGCATGAATAAAGACAATTATCATGAACAAGGAAATATAATAATAATGCTTTTATTATTGCCTCTAGGGCATATTTCCAACAGTCTCCCACTTGCACTAGAGTCAATAATCTAGTTACATTGTGATGAATCGAACACCCATGGAATTCTGGTGTTGATCATGTTTTGCTCTAGGGAGAGGTTTAGTCAACGGATCTGCTACATTCAGGTCCGTATGTACTTTACAAATATCTATGTCTCCATCTTGAACATTTTCACGAATGGAGTTGAAGCGACGCTTGATGTGCCTTGTCTTCTTGTGAAACCTGAGCTCCTTGGCAAGTGCAATAGCTCCAGTGTTGTCATAGAAGAGCTTGATCGGCCCCGACGCATTGGGTACGACTCCTAGGTCGGTGATGAACTCCTTCACCCAAATTGCTTCATGTGCTGCCTCCGAGGCTGCCATGTACTCCGCTTCACATGTAGATCCCGCCACGACGCTCTGCTTGCAACTGCACCAGCTTACCGCCCCACCATTCAAAATATACACGTATCCGGTTTGTGACTTAGAGTCATCCAGATCTGTGTCGAAGCTAGCGTCGACGTAACCTTTTACGACGAGTTCTTCGTCACCTCCATAAACGAGAAACATTTCCTTAGTCCTTTTCAGTTACTTCAGGATATTCTTGACCGCTGTCCAGTGTTCCTTGCCAGGATTACTTTGGTACCTTCCTACCAAACTTACGGCAAGGTTTACATCAGGTCTGGTACACAGCATGGCATACATAATAGAACCTATGGCTGAGGCATAGGGGATGACACTCATCTCTTCTATATCTTCTGCCGTGGTCGGACATTGAGCTGAGCTCAATTTCACACCTTGCAACACAGGCAAGAACCCCTTCTTAGACTGATCCATATTGAACTTCTTCAATATCTTATCAAGGTATGTGCTTTGTGAAAGACCTATGAGGCGTCTTGACTGTCTCTATAGATCTTGATGCCTAATATATAAGCAGCTTCTCCAAGGTCCTTCATTGAAAAACTCTTATTCAAGTAGGCCTTAATGCTGTCCAAAAGCTCTATATCATGTCATCTACATATAATATGAGAAATGCTACAGAGCTCCCACTCACTTTCTTGTAAACGCAGGCTTCTCCATAAGTCTGCGTAAACCCAAACGCTTTGATCATCTCATCAAAGCGAATGTTCCAACTCCGAGATGCTTGCACCAGCCCATAAATCGAGCGTTGGAGCTTGCACACCTTGTTAGCATTCTTAGGATCGACAAAACCTTCCGGCTGCATCATATACAATTCTTCCTTAAGGAAACCATTAAGGAATGCCGTTTTGACGTCCATTTGCCATATTTCATAATCATAGAATGCGGCAATCGCTAACATGATTCAGACGGACTTCAGCTTCGCTACCGGTGAGAAAGTCTCATCGTAGTCAACCCCTTGAACTTGTCGATAACCCTTAGCGACAAGCCGAGCTTTATAGATGGTCACATTACCATCCGCGTCTGTCTTCTTCTTAAAGATCCATTTATTTTCTATGGCTCGCCGCTCAACGGGCAAGTCAGTCAAAGTCCATACTTCGTTTTCATACATGGATCCTATCTCGGATTTCATGGCTTCTAGCCATTTGTCGGAATCCAGGCCCGCCATCGCTTCTTCATAGTTCGAAGGTTCACCGTTGTCTAACAACATGATTTCCAAGACAGGGTTGCCGTACCACTCTGGTGCGGAACGTGTCCTTGTGGACCTTCGAATTTCAGTAGGAGCTTGATCAGAAGTATCTTGATCATCATCATTAACTTCCTCTCTAGTCGGTGCAGGCACCTCAGGAACATTTTCTTGAGCTGCGCCATTTTCCGGTTCAAGAGGTAATACTTCATCAAGGTCTACTTTCCTCCCACTTCTTTCGAGAGAAACTCCTTCTCTAGAAAGGATCCATTCTTGGCAACAAAGATCTTTCCTTCGGATCTGAGGTAGAAGGTATACCCAATAGTTTCTTTAGGGTATCCTATGAAGACGCATTTTTCCAACTTGGGTTCGAGCTTTTCAGGTTGAAGTTTCTTGACATAAGCATCGCATCCCCAAACTTTCAGAAACGACAGCTTAGGTTTCTTCCCAAACCATAATTCATACGGTGTCGTCTCAACGGATTTCGACGGAGCCCTATTTAAAGTGAATGCGGCAGTCTCTAAAGCATACCCCCAAAAAGATAGCGGTAAATCGGCAAGAGACATCATAGATCGCACCATATCTAATAGAGTGCGATTACGACGTTCGGACACACCATTACACTGAGGTGTTCCAGGCGGCGTGAGCTGTGAAACTATTCCACATTTTCTTAAGTGTGTGCCAAACTCATGACTCAAGTATTCTCCTCCATGATCTGATCGCAGGAACTTGATTTTCCTGTCACGTTGATTCTCAACCTCACTCTGAAATTCCTTGAACTTTTCAAAGGTCTCATACTTGTGTTTCATTAAGTAGACATACCCATATCTACTCAAGTCATCAGTGAGGGTGAGAACATAACGATAGCCACCGCGAGCCTCAACACTCATTGGACCGCACACATCAGTATGTATGATTTCCAATAAGTTGGTTGCTCGCTCCATTGTTCCTGATAACGGAGTCTTGGTCATTTTACCCATGAGGCATGGTTCGCACGTGTCAAATGATTCGTAATCAAGAGACTCTAAAAGTCCATCAACATGGAGCTTCTTCATGCGTTTGACACCTATGTGACCAAGGCGGCAGTGCCACAAGTATGTGGGACTATCATTATCAATCTTACATCTTTTGGTACTCACACTATGAACATGTGTAGTATTACGCTCGAGATTCATTAAGAATAAACCATTCACCATCGAGCATGACCATAAAACATATCTCTCATATAAATAGAACAACCATTATTCCCCGATTTAAATGAGTAGCCATCTCGAATTAAACGAGATCCTGATACAATGTTCATGCTCAAACTTGGCACTAAATAACAATTATTGAGGTTCAAAACTAATCTCGTAGGTAAATGTAGAGGTAGCGTGCCGACGGCGATCACATCGACCTTGGAACCATTCCCGACGCGCATCGTCACCTCGTCCTTCGCCAGTCTCCGCTTATTCCGCAGCTCCTGTTTTGAGTTACAAATGTGAGCAACTGCACCGGTATCAAATACCCAGGAGCTACTACGAGTACTGGTAAGGTACACATCAATTACATGTATATCACATATACCTTTCATTTTGCCGGCCTTCTTGTCTGCTAAGTATTTGGGGCAGTTCCGCTTCCAGTGACCACTTTCCGTGCAATAAAAGCACTCAGTCTCGGGCTTGGGTCCATTCTTTGGCTTCTTCCTGGCAGCTTGCTTGCCGGGCGCGGCAACTCCCTTGCCGTCCTTCTTGAAGGCTTTCTTTCCCTTGCCCTTCTTGAACTTAGTGGTTTTATTCACCACCAACACTTGATGTTCCTTTCTGACTTCTACCTCTGCTAATTTCAGCATTGCAAATACTTCAGGAATGGTCTTTTCCATCCCCTGCATATTGAAGTTCATCACAAAGCTCTTGTAGCTTGGTGGAAGCGACTGAAGGATTCTGTCAATGACCGCGTCATCCGGGAGATTAACTCCCAGCTGAGTCAAGCGGTTATGCAACCCAGACATAGTGAGTATGTGCTCACTGACAGAACTATTTTCCTCCATCTTACAGCTAAAGAATTTGTCGGAGACTTCATATCTCTCGACCCGGGCATGAGCTTGAAAAACCATTTTCAGCTCTTCGAACATCTCATATGCTCCGTGTCTCTCAAAACGCTCTTGGAGCCCCGGTTCTAAGCTGTAAAGCATGCCGCACTGAACGAGGGAGTAGTCATCGGTACGTGCCTGCCAAGCGTTCATAACGTCTTGTTCTGCAGGGAGAACAGGTGCGTCACCTAGAGGTGCTTGTAGGACATAATCTTTCTTGGCAGCTATGAGGATGATCCTCAGGTTCCGGACCCAGTCCGTGTAGTTGCTGCCATCGTCTTTCAGCTTGGTTTTCTCTAGGAACGCGTTGAAGTTGAGGACTACGTTGGCCATTTGATCTACAAGACATATTGTAAAGATTTTAGACTAAGTTCATGATAATTAAGTTCATCTAATCAAATTATTCAATGAACTCCCACTTAGATAGACATCCCTCCTGTAATCTAAGTATAACATGATCCGAGTTAACTAGGCCGTGTCCGATCATCACGTGAGACGGACTAGTCAACATCGGTGAACATCTTCATGTTGATCGTATCTTCTATACGACTCATGCTCGACCTTTCGATCTTCTGTGTTCTGAGGCCATGTCTGTACATGCTAGGCTCGTCAAGTCAACCTAAGTGTTTGCACGTGTAAATCTGTCTTATACCCGTTGTATGTGAACGTTAGAATCTATCACACCCGATCATCACGTGGTGCTTCGAAACAACAAAATGTCGCAATGGTGCACAGTTAGGGGGAACACTTTCTTGAAATTATTATGAGGGATCATCTTATTTACTACCGTCGTTCTAAGCAAACAAGATGTACAAAACATGATAAACATCACATGCAATCAAATAATAAAAGTGACATGATATGGCCAATATCACATAGCTCCTTTGATCTCCATCTTGGGGCTCCATGATCATCTTGTCACCGGCATGACACCATGATCTCCATCATCATGATCTCCATCATCGTGTCTCCATGAAGTTGCTCGCCAACTATTACTTCTACTACTATGGCTAACGCGTTTAGCAATAAAGTAAAGTAATTTACATGGCGTTTCTCAATGACACGCAGGTCATACAAAAAATAAAGACAACTCCTATGGCTCCTGCCGGTTGTCATACTCATCGACATGCAAGTCGTGATTCCTATTACAATAGCATGAACATCTCATACATCACATATATATCATTCATCACAACTTTGGCCATATCATATCACAAAGCACTTGCTGCAAAAACAAGTTAGACGTCCTCTAATTGTTGTTGCAAGTTTTTACGTGGCTGAAATAGGGTTCTAGCAAGAACGTTTTCTTACCTACGTTAAAGCCACAACGTGATTTGTCAACTTCTATTTACCCTTCATAAGGACCCTTTTCATCGAATCCGCTCCAACTAAAGTGGGAGAGACAGACACCCGCCAGCCACCTTATACAACTTGTGCATGTTAGTCGGTGGAACCGGTCTCACGTAAGCGTACGTGTAAGGTTGGTCCGGGCCGCTTCATCCCACAATACCGTTGAAGTAAGATAAGACTAGTAGCGGCAAGAAAGTTGACAACATCAACGCCCACAACAAATTTGTGTTCTACTCGTGCAAGAGAACTACGCATAGACCTAGCTCATGATGCCACAGTTGGGGAACGTTGCAGAAAACAAAAAAAATTCCTATGGTTTCACCAAGATCCATCTAGGAGTTCATCTAGCAACGAGTGATTGGATTGCATCTACATACCTTTGTAGTCACGTGCGGAAGCGTTCAAAGAACGGGGATGAGGAAGGCGTACTCGACGTGATCCAAATCACCGGAGATCCTAGCGCCGAATGGACGGCACCTCCGCGTTCAACACACGTACGGTCAGCGTAACGTCTCCTCCTTCTTGATCCAGCAAGGGGAAGGAGAGGTTGAGGAAGATGGCTCCAGCAGCAGCACGACGGTGTGGTGGTGATGGAGCTGCAGTACTCCGGCAGGGCTTCGCCAAGCTCTATGGAGGAGGAGGATGTGTTGGAGAGGGAGAGGGAGGCACCAAAGTGTGGTGTGAGAGGCCCTCCTTTCCCCACTATATATAGGGAGTCCAAGGGGGGGCTGGCCCTAGGAGATCCAATCTCCTAGGGGGGGTGCGGCCAAGGTAGGAATCCCTCCTCCCTAAGGCACCTAGGAGGTGCCTTCCCCCTTTGGGACTCTTCCCTTCCTTGAACCCTAGGTGCATGGGCCTCTTGGGGCTGGTGCCCTTGGCCCATGTAGGCCAAGGCGCACCCCCTACAGCCCATGTGGCCCCTAGGGGAAGGTGGCCCCACCCGGTGGACCCCCGGGACCCTTCCGGTGGTCCCAGTACAATACCGGTGACCCCGAAACTTGTCCCGATGGCCGAAATAGCACTTCCTATATATAATTCTTTACCTCCGGACTATTCCGGAACTCCTCGTGACATCCGGGATCTCATCCGGGACTCCGAACAACATTCGGGTTACTGCATATACATATCCCTACAACCCTAGCGTCACCGAACCTTAAGTGTGTAGACCCTACGGGTTCGGGAGACACGTAGACATGACCGAGACGACTCTCCGGCCAATAACCAACAGCGGGATCTGGATACCCATGTTGGCTCCCACATGTTCCTCGATGATCTCATCGGATGAACCACGATGTCGAGGATTCAAGCAACCCCGTATACAATTCCCTTTGTCAATCGGTATGTTACTTGCCCGAGATTCGATCGTCGGTATCCCAATACCTCGTTCAATCTTGTTACCGGCAAGTCACTTTAATCGTACTGTAATGCATGATCCCGTGACCAGACACTTGGTCACTTTGAGCTCATTATGATGATGCATTACCGAGTGGGCCCAGTGATACCTCTCCGTCATACGGAGTGACAAATCCCAGTCTTGATCCGTGTCAACCCAACAAACACTTTCGGAGATACCCGTAGTATACCTTTATAGTCACCCAGTTACGTTGTGACATTTGGCACACCCAAAGCACTCCTACGGTATCCGGGAGTTACACGATCTCATGGTCTAAGGAAAAGATACTTGACATTGGAAAACTCTAGCAAACGAACTATACGATCTTATGCTATGTTTAGGATTGGGTCTTGTCCATCACATCATTCTCCTAATGATGTGATCTCGTTATCAATGACATCCAATGTCCATAGTCAGGAAACCATGACTATCTGTTGATCAACGAGCTAGTCAACTAGAGGCTTACTAGGGACATGTTGGTGTCTTTTATTCACACATGTATTACGATTTCCGGATAACACAATTATAGCATGAATAAAGGCAATTATCATGAACAAGGAAATATAATGATAATGCTTTTATTATTGCCTCTAGGGCATATTTCCAACAGAGCGAGCCGGTGGAGTATTCGTCGACTGAACCCAACTGCAAGAGGATAAAAGCAGATGGCCCGATGACGCTTCCCCGCCATCCTCTCCCTCGCCGTTCACATTGTCTCACGGGGTGGCTGTCTGCCGCCGAGGAATAGGAGGGGACTGCCCCCCCAGCCCCATAGTCGGGCAGGCTGTGAATTGTGAGGAGGAGCTTAGTGTAGGATCAAAAGTATGTCTAGAGGGGGTGATTAGACTACTTTACCAAACAAAAACTTATCCTTTTCCCAATTTTAGTTCTTGACAGATTTTAAAACTTTGGACAAGTCAAGCAATCTTATCACAATTCAAGCAAGCATGCAAAGAGTATATGAGCAGCGGAAAGTAAAGCATGCAACTTGCAAGAATGTAAAGGGAAGGGTTTGGAGGATTCAAACGCAATAGGAGACACGGATGTTTTTGTCGTGGTTCCGATAGGTGGTGCTATCATACATCCATGTTGATGGAGACTTCAACCCACGAAGGGTAATGGTTGCACGAGTCCACGGAGGGCTCCACCCACGACGGGTCCACGAAGAAGCAACCTTGTCTATCCCACCATGGCCGTCGCCCACGAAGGACTTGCCTCACTAGCGGTAGATCTTCACGAAGTAGGCGATCTCCTTGCCCTTACAAACTCCTTGGTTCAACTCCACAATCTTGTCGGAGGCTCCCAAGTGACACCTAGCCAATCTAGGAGGCACCACTCTCCAAGAAGTAACAAATGGTGTGTTGATGATGAACTCATTGCTCTTGTGCTTCAAGTGATAGTCTCCCCAACACTCAACTCTCTCTCACAGGATATGGATTTGGTGGAAAGAATATTTGAGTGGAAAGCAACTTGGGGAAGGCTAGAGATCAAGATTCATATGGTAAGAATGGAATGTCTTGGCCTCAACACAAGTGTAGGTGGTTCTCTCTCTCAGAAAAAGTAAGTTGGAAGTGTAGGTTTGTTCTGATGGCTCTCTCTACGAATGAAGAGGTGGTGGAGGGGTATATATAGCCTCCACACAAAATCTAACCGTTACACACAACTTGCCAATCTCGGTGGGACTGAATAGTTAAACTCGGTCGGACCGATTCAGCAAAGCTAGTGACCATTAGGGTTTTCGGTGGGACCGACATGCAACTCGGTAGGACCGATATGATTAGGGTTAGGGCATAACGTAATCTCGGTGAGACCGATTACACAAACTCGGTGAGACCGATTTTGGTAATAAGCTAACCAGAGAGTTGGTCAGGTAAACTCGGTGGGACCGATCACTCATTTCGGTGAGACCGAAACGTTACGAAGGGAAAACAGAGAGTTTACATTGCAATCTCGGTGGGACCGATCGCTCATCTCGGTAAGACCGAAATGTTACGAAGGGAAACAGAGAGATTACAATCCCATCTCGGTGAGACCAAGATCCCTATCGGTGAGATCGATTTGCCTAGGGTTTGTGGCAGTGGCTATGACATTTGAAACTCGGTGGCGCCGGATAGAAAGAATCGGTGGGGCCGAGTTTGACTTTTGGTTTAGGTCATATGTGGATGTAAGAAAGTAGTTGAGGGCTTTGGAGCATATTACTAAGCATTTTGAGCAAGAGCCTCATTAAGCAATACCTCATCCCTCCTTGATAGTATTGGCTTTTCCTATAGACTCAATGTGATCTTGGATCACTAAAATAGAAAATGTAGAGTCTTGAGATTTGAGCTTGAGCCAATCCTTTGTCCTTAGCATTTTGAGGGGTCCACTTTTCTCATCCATGCCATGCCAATCATTGAGCTTTCCTGAGATATTAATCTTGAAATAGCATTAGCTCAATGAGCTATATGTTGTTAGGAATTACCAAAACCACCTAGGGATAGTTGCTCTTTCAATATCCCCCTTTTTGGTAATTGATGACAACATATAGATCAAAGCTTCGACAAATGATAATAAGAGTGAAAAACATTGTCGCTTTGAGAAGTATGTGAAAAGCAAGAGCTTCCCCTAAATTTGTGCATATTTTAAGATTTTCTTTGGACTGCAAATGCACAATGAGTTAGGAACATGGGTTACTCTTCCACGTCACATACATCTTGGTGGAGCGCTCAAAATGATAATAATGAAATACATGCACTCATCACCAAGCAAAGTGAATGATCATATATGGGGATATAAAAGGATAATGTCATCCCACAAGCATTAAGGTAGCATATGATCAAACACATGATCATTCAAGTATCACACACAAGCATAAAGTCTCGAAACAAGCAAATAAACAAAGTTTAACCACCAAATAAAATGAGAGAATAAAAAGCAACACACTCTCTCTCGAAGCCTATGATCTATAAATTTTCTCCCCCTTTGGCAACAAGTTACCAAAAAGTTCATCAAAATGCATAGTGCTAGATCGACTCTCAGGCTTGGTCTTCAGGTGGTGGTGTATATAACATGCCAAGGACGAAGGCATCAGTTGATGTAGATAGAGCTGGTGGAGTGGGTGCTGGAGCTGGTGGCACTGAAGCTGTAGCTGGTGCAGATGAAGTTGCTCTGGTGTCTGTGACAGGCACTGCAGCAGATCTCTATCCTCTGGGCACTCTAGCAAAAGCATCAGTGGTAGACTTGCCCTTCTTTTCCTGCACTTCATCCTGAAGTTGCTCAACAACTGACTAGATCTCAGTGACCTTCACATCTAAGTCATAGAACTTCTGCTCCATGATCCTCTCCAAGCTCTCCTGGTGTTGAGTCAGGGTAGCTAATCCCTTCTCAATCCTCAGAGTGGAGGCAATCAAGTAGCCAAGCCGATCTTGCTTTCTCTTCAGAAGATACTGAGATGCCTCTTGAGTGGTTGGCATCTTTGCAGCCTTTTCAGCCCTTGCCTTCTCCCTCTTGGCTTGTGCTTGCATAGAAGATGGTTTATTTTCATCCATCACCACAGTGTTGTCCTCAAAGTCTGGATAGGTGGGCATGTGTTCCTTGTCCAGGAGATATGTGCTAGTGCCCATCTTGGAGTTGATTAGCTCCTGAATCTGTGGGGCATACCCACAACTCCTCTTCTGATCTGCAGCTGTTCTCTTAATGGTTTCCACAATTAGGCTCATGACTTTGAACTTTTGAGGCACATCAAATATGTGAAGAAAGTTAATTGCATGGCCTCTGATCATCTTGTGATCACCTGACTTTGGCAAGAGAGTGTGCCTGAGGATCCAGTTGATTGTTGGCAAGCCTGATAGAAGGTAATGTACTGATCCAAACTTGTGTGTCTCAAGAGCAGCATCTAGGATATCTTTGTACATATGTGCCATGGTGTTGTGATCCTTCTTCTTCTTGGCATAGACATCCAAGTCATCTTCACTCTCCTCGGGAGCATTGATCAATTTTGCCCATTCTGCAACCGTTGACTGGTACCTAGTACCTGACATCTAGACAATCCTTCCATCTGGGTAGAAATGAGCTGTGGAGTAGAACTGCATGATGAGCTCATCATTCCACTTTGTGAGCTTCTAAGCCAAAAACTCATCGACTCCACATGCCTTGAAGCTGTCATATACACCAGGGAAGTGATCCTCATTTTCCTCAATGAATGTCCAATCGACCCATGTCATGTCACACACTATGGGCTTCTTGTCAAGTAAGATAGTCTCATAGAAGTCCTATTGTTCCTTTGTATGGAACCTGTAGTCCACAATAGTCCTTCTCCTAGTGGCATATGGATCGGACTCTCTCATAGCCTTAAACCTGAATCCTTCCTGATTTTCATGTTCTCTGCAACAGAGTGAGCATCATTGTGATCTGGAATTTTGGGCTTCAACTTTCTCAACACGACAGAATCATCGTCTTCTTCTTCAGCAGCTTGAGGCACTGGGGCCTTGTTCTTCTCCTTGGCAGGGATGTTCCTGGTGCTCCTCTTGGGTTTTGGCTTTGGAGCTGGAGCAGCAGTCTTAGGAGTAGTCTTAGGCTTAGATGGAGTAGCCCCTGCCCTTATAGCATCTTCCATAAGCTTTTGAGCTTTCGGTGCTGCTGCTGCATCCTCTTCCTCTTCCTGTTCTTCAGAATCTTTCATTATTGAAGATCTCCCAAGCACTCTGGCAGTGGTCTTCTTGACCCTTTCCTTCCTTTTATTTTCTTCCACAACCTGTTCTTTGGGTGCACGTCCCAAAGTCTCTTGAGTGGATGTTCTGGCTTTTGACATGGGAACTCTCTTGGCAGGAACCTTTTGCTTCATTCCTGGATTAGTGGCAGCAGATGTGCCATATTCCTTTTTCAGGACTTTCCTCTTTGAGGTGGCCTCTTCCTCAATAGCCACATAGTCCTCATCCTCAGAATCTGAGGTTTTCTTCTTGCTGGTCCTGGTGGCTGCCTTAGGCAAGTTGCTGGGTGTACTTCTACTTCCTTCAACAAAGCTGCTAGAGGGACTAGTGCCCTCACTCATGTTCACTTGCTCCACAGACTTGTTCTGACTGTCACTCTGATCTGACATGATGCAAACACTAACAGCAGACCCTGTGAATAGATTATAGATGAGGTAGATTTGATAAGCATCACAAAGTACAGAGGTTTTTGCAAAAAGAATGAGTTAAAAACTTAGTTTTAGTTTTCCACAGAAAGCATTTCGGATCTACCGATTTGCAAACTCGGTGATACCGAAGCAGCTTCTGGAACCTAAACTTGTGAACTCGGTTAGACCGAGTCACAGTTTGGTGGCACCGAGACTGCTAGGGTTTCACAAAGTATTGAACTCGGTCACACCGATTTGCAATTCTCGGTCAGACCAAGAATCACATGTGCAATGGCCTTAGCCAAATCGGTGGAACCGATTTCAACAACTCGGTCGGTCCGAGATGGTTTCGGCGGGAACTTAACCCTAAATTTTCAATCCACGACTAAACTACGAAGTGATTTCGCTGGATAGAGTGATCTCAATCGTGGCAAGATACATGGAAAAACAATGTGCTAAGAATAGGAGGGGGAATAGCACAAGGATCAAGTCCATACCCTAGTGCGGCGATGGACTTGCTATGGCGGCAACGGCAGAGATGATTCCCGTTGACGGCGGCGGAGACCAGCGGCGGGAGGCAGCTGGCGATGAGGAGGACGATCCGGAGACCCAGGGAGGCAGAGTAGGCTTAGCCCGGGCGAAGACGTTCGGAAAATTTTCCAAATTTTGGCCCTGGGATATATATAGCCTGACCCTATCGGTGTGACCGAGTGGAACAACTTGGTGGCACCGAGATTCATAACTGCAAGCAGTTACTGAAACTCGATGTGACCGAAAAGTTCAAATCGGTTGCACCGAGATTGAAAACCTAGATCGACTTAGTGATCTTGGTATGACCGAAATGGATGAATCGGTCAGACCGAAACGCACAAAGAAGTTTTGGATTTTTAAGTCTATGACGAATCGGGGACTCCGAGTGCTCCTCACACAGAGTGGTTCGAATCTGACTTGATCAAACTTTGTGATGTAGCATGAATATAGAGTTTGAGACGGAAAAGCATAGATAGCTAGGAAGGTTCTTAGGCATTCTTGTCCATCCACTTGGCAAAAGAAAAAGGAACCAAACAATCAAAACAACAAGTGGATGTCCTCAAATGAGTAAATTATGCAACCAACATGCTCACACAATAAAATGGCAAATGAAATATGTGGCAAAGCATGCACAACCAATTCTAGCATCTATCAAGCAATTGGCGATGACTAGGTCATCTATATATGAGTATATTGACTTAGGAGTCAAATGAAAACATTTGATCATAGGTCATACTCATCGTTTAAGCACAAATGGGGTTACCATTTTTACATAAAGCGTTGTTGTGTTCACACCATTAGAGTTGTTTTACATAAAGCCAAGAGGTCACACAAGGCGGGTTCTTCTCCAATTTCCAAGTGTTTGTAAATAGTATCTGGCCCCATAAATGTTGATCCTCTTGGCTTCTGCGCCCAATAAGGGCAATTTCTCATGCATCAAACAAATACGAGGCGCCAGGGCATTTTTACATTCACCCCCTGAGCCAGATAAATAAATTGTCTATTAAAGGGATCGGGATTCTTAGATCCGATCCACACCATCCTCCCCTCAGCGAGAATTCATCAGAGCGCGTTTCAGAAAGATCCATTCCAGCATGGCCGACCTCCGCAGCTCCTCCTCCCGCCCCCGTAGCCCTAAGCTTGGTGATTGGGAGAGGTGTTCAGTCCCACATAGTCGATTGGTCGAACTGCAGACCAAAGGATTTCTTCCTCCGGCATACATGGTGCCCGTTCGAGCCGGGCTCGCCACCTACAATGGCGGGGAGCAAGCGGAGAACTTTCCCTGTCCCTCCATGGGGGAACGGGTTTGCCTTGTTCCTTACTTACTAAGGAGACTCGGATTTCCAATTCATCCGTTCCTCCACGGGCTCCTGGAGTTCTACGGCCTCCAACTACACAATCTCACTCCTGCCTCCATCCTACACATCGCCGGCTACGTTGCTCTTTGTGATTTGTTCCTGGGCTGCGAGGCTCACTTCGAGCTGTGGAAAAGGCTATTTTGCCTTGTCCCTCGCACACAAAGGGAATCACTTTATCAAGTGGGCGGAGCCGAAGTATGGCGCATCGCCGATACCAGATATCTGGCCGGTACCCCGAAGAAGCTGTCCGAAGACTGGCCTTCAGAATGGTTTTATATGGAGGACGTTCCCCTTCCGCACCCTGTTCGGCGGGGTCTTCCTGAGTTCAACAATGATCCTCTGAAGAAGCGCCGAAGTTGGCGCCCACGGAGCCCCCAGGCGGAAGACGACAGAGAAGTCCTCTATCTGATGAACCGGATTAAGGCACTGGCTCAGTCAGGATTGACAATAACCAAAGTTATGTCGATTTGCATAATGCGGGGAGTGCAACCACTTCAATATCGTGGGCACCCCTTGTAGTGTTTCAACGGGGAGGATGACGCCACCCGCTACGGGCGTAAGGGTCCGGGCGATGCTACCGCATTAGCCAAAATTCTATCCGAACTATTCAAGGGAGAGGAGGAGGAGTTCACCCGCATCAAGACACGGGACATATTCTCCATGCACAATCCTCCAAGCTGGGTAAGCTATATCCCCTTACTTCCATCTTCCCGCATTTTTCGTTGTAAGTATTCACCTTGCCAATTTACGGCAGGAACTGCGAAAGGCCATAAAGGAGGTCAGCAGCCCTTCTCCACAATCGGAGGACCCGGACCGGGCCCTCGACTCCGGACTCGAAGAAGATCCGGTTATCTCCGTGGAGCTGATAAACCGGCAGTTCTATCAGTTAAGCTGCGATGATGCCATGGTGGCCATTACGGCCGACTATCCCGGACTGCTCCCTGCATCGCATGTAAGAAAAAACGAAAAGTCCCAACTCAAAAAAGTAGGATCCCCTTTTAGACACTTCACCCACCATATTCACATGGCCTTTTTTTACAGGGAAGGCATTCGGGATGCCCTGCAGCAACGCGCCAACAGGAGGCATCGAGGCAGGGTAGGCCAAAAAGGAAGGCGGTTAGGACGAAGACGCCGGCGCAAAGGTACAACAAACCCCGCTCCGTGGTTGTCGTCTTTTTCAAAATATAATGACTCCCGTGTTTCTTTAACAGAAAAAACACTCGCCGGAATATGTTCGGCGATGTCACCGATCACGCTTCTACCAGTCGGGCACCAGGACCGGACACGGAGGCAGAAGCCGATATGGGGCAGGCGCCGGATAATCCCCCTACAGAGCATGCGGATAGGTTATCTGCTACAAACTCAGAAGTGGAAAGCGCCATGAATCATAGGCGCCGCCGGGCCGTACTCCGTGACGCTTGTTTCTCACCAGAGGCGTTTGATGCCTTTAATTCTGGAGAGGCGTACCTCCGTGCCGCTCAAGATGGTCTAGCCGGAGCCACGGATCAGTATGTAAAGGATGTACGGGTGAGTGAATCTGACGATTTGTATGTATCGGTAGCCCCTGAGACTTGAAACAGTTGGCAGAACTGATTTAAGGATCATCTTTATTGTGCAGGTTCTTACAGAGAAGAATCTAGGCTGTCCCAGGAGCTGGAGGAATGCAAGACCCAACTGCGGGCTGCTATTGCCGCATTGCAGGAACAGAAAAAGCCTCCCGCTTGTAACATTTTAAAGAATGATGGTTACCATATAGTGCGCGGCGTGGCTGCAGATCTAACAATAGATTTTCCAAATGAATCCGGAGAAAATCTGGGGGACCAGCATGTTATGGGGCAGCTAGAAGCTGGCAAACGCATGCTGACTGAGGTTAGGCGGGAGAAAAATAATCTCCAAGACGCCGATATAAGGCTGAACGTGGAACTAAAAGACGTTCGGGGCCAGCTTGCAGACTCCGAGAAGGAGAATAAGAGGCTTCGACGCGGCATTTTTAGTAAGTGCTTGAACGAATCCTTTAAAGGTATTCGGCGAAGAAGCCGACTAACAGCGTTATGTCTGTAGGTATGCTGACGGGTCATCCCGCGGAGGAAATGTCCGGGTCTGCGGGTGATCTTCTGTCCGAGCTGTCACATCTGCACGAACAAGTTCGGCAGGTGATGCAGGGTGTTGCCCAAGCCTTGTGGCCGTTCGTCTCCCTGCCAGAGGGTGTTGCGGAGCTTGCGGAGAAGCTTAAAGGAGCGCGGCGGCGCTTCTGATTATGGAAGATATTAGCCTGCCGACAGTGTGCCATAGAAGCCTGGGCCATGGTGAAGACGCGGTATACCAAAGCAGACCCAAATCACATGGCCGAGGTCGGACCTGTGGGGCCCGACGGAAAAGAGATTCCCGTTAGCTTAGTTTATGGGCAAGTAGAATTAGCCGCAAAGTATTCCCAACAGGATTGTAAGCTAGACCGCCTGTTGGATGGTATAGAAGAAGAATTTAGTCAGCCTGCATGACTATGTAATTGAAGTGACATGTATAATGCCTTCTAGCCGGATTGTAGATCATTTGTCGTTGCGGACCTTTTCGCTTCAGCCTCCGGGCCCAATAGTCCGGAGTGTATCCAAATACCCGCTCAGTTATATAAGAACTGGGGTATGTGTGGAGACTAGGCGTAGGGGTCATTAGTGCTTTATTAGACAAGTGCCCAACTAGTTATGTTATATTACATGGGTAGTAAGAAACATCTTCCAGGGAGAATAGTTCCGTTAAGGGTTCCTTTCCCTGGGCAAGCATGCCCTAAAGTGCATGTCCGGACTGCGATAGGAAATGCAGGAAAAACATCTGGGAAGATATGAAAAATAAAAATCATCTTTTGTTCACCAACCGGATATTCCCTTAAGAACGCTAGCTTCCTGCTTCACCCAGTCTGAGGTACACATCCGGCTGACCCGGCAGTAACAATCGCAGAGGTGCTCCCCTTATGCCCTAGCCGAATTAACGGGAACGTAGGGCATAAATACAAGAGCCAGGCAACCCAGCTTGGCCAAAACTTAAGTCATATCGATGCATATAATGGTGAAAAAAGGTACATGCGGAAGTATAACACATGCGTTGGGCATGAAGCCCGGATAAATAATTTAAGCTTCTGTGAAAGAAGCCCCCAGGTATGAAGAGTGCGGCTAGCGCGTCTATAATGTGCAAACAAGGCACAAGGTGACCCTTGAAGGCCTAGAGAAATAAGAAAAGAAAGAAAGAAAGGAAAACAAGACAGATAATGTATTTGTGAAAAATGGACAAAGGGAGGGGACTAACATAGAGTCCGGTGCTAGGCGTAGAATCTTCGGAGCCTGGCCGCGTTCCATGGGTTCGGCTCGAGTCGACTAGTCGATGCATCCCGCAGTTGGTACGCTCCACCGGTCAGAACTTGGTCAATAATGAAGGGACCTTCCCATTTGGGCTCGAGCTTGTTCTTTTTCTTATCCGACAGGCTTAGAACTAGTTTGCCAATGTTATAAGTTTTGGCCCGTACTTCGCTGCTTTGGTATCTGCGAGCCTGTTGCTGATAAAATGCGGAACGGGATTTGGCTACGTCGCGCTCCTCCTCCAAGGTGTCCAGACTGTCTTGCCGATCAAGCTCGGCTTCTATTTCTTCGTATGTCCGCACTCTAGGTGAGTCATGAATTATGTCACAGGGCAAGACTGCCTCTGCGCCGTACACCATAAAGAAAGGTGTATATCCGGTACTACGATTCGGCGTGGCCCGCAGCCCCCAGAGTATGGAGTCGAGCTCCTCTACCCAGTGCGTGTTAGACTCCATTAAGGAACGCACTAATCTAGGTTTAATGCCGCTCATTATAAGACCGTTTGCTCGCTCGACTTGGCCATTGGTTTGTGGGTGATACACTGAGGCATAATCAAGCTTGATGCCCATTTTGTTGCACCAGAGTTTTACCTCGTTGGCCGTGAAGTTCGTGCCATTATCATTGATGATGTTGTGGGGGACGCTGTAACGGTGTACAACCCCGGATATGAAATCTATCACCGGTCCAGATTCGGCTGTTTTAACCGGTTTGGCCTCTATCCATTTGGTGAATTTATCCACCATGACCAATAAGTATTTTTTTTTCTTGTGGGTTCCCCCTTTAAGGGGTCCAACCATGTCAAGCCCCCAGACCGCAAAGGGCCATGTAATGGGGATTGTTTGGAGGGCGGTGGGTGGCATGTGGCTTTAATTTGCAAAGAGCTGGCAACCGGCGCAACGTTGGACCAAGTTCTGTGCATCTGCCCGGGCCGTTGGCCAATAGAATCCTGTACGGAAGGCCTTGCTTACAAGAGCCCGGGCTGCGGCGTGATGACCGCCGAGTCCGGCGTGAATTTCTGCCAAAAGATTCCGCCCTTCCTCTTCGGAGATGCACCTTTGAAGGACTCCGGTAGTGCTTTTCTTGTACAATTCTCCCTCATGGACCCTGTAGGCCTTGGATCGCCGCACTATGCAGTGTGCCTCATTTTGGTCCTCCGGAAGTTCCTGTCTAGTTAGGTAGGCCAGAAATGGTTCTGTCCACGGGGCAATAATGGCCATTATTTCGTGGGCTGAAGGTGTTATTTCGGTGGCGAAGCCTCCGATTGTGTCAGAGAGTTCGGTATCGGGTATTTTGGCCGGGTCTGAACTGTTGTTACCGGTGTCCCCTTCCCATACTACGGATGGCTTGAAAAGCCTTTCCAAAAATATGTTGGGGGGACCGCGTCATGTTTTGCGCCGATGCGGGCGAGGATATCCGCCGCTTGATTGTTTTCCCAAGCCACATGGTGAAAGTCGAGTCCCTCAAACCGAGCTGACATTTTTAGGACGGCATTTCGATAGGCCACCATTTTCGGATCCTTGGCATCAAAATCTCCGTTTATTTGGGATATTGCAAGGTTTGAATCCCCACGGACCCCCAGGCGTTGAATGCCCATGGAGACTGCCATCCGAAGACCATGCAACAGAGCTTCATATTCGGCTGCATTGTTGGAGTCTGTATACAATATTTGCAGTATGTACCGAACGGTATCTCCGGTTGGGGACGTCAGGACGACGCCAGCCCCTAGACCGGCCAGCATTTTAGAACCGTCGAAGTGCATGATCCAATTGGAGTATGCGCCGTACTCTTTAGGGAGTTCGGCCTCCGTCCATTCGGCGACGAAGTCGGCCAGTACTTGCGATTTAATGGCTCGGCGAGGTTTGTATGTTATGTCAAATGGGAGGAGCTCAATGGCCCATTTGGCAATCCGACCCGTAGCGTCGCGGTTGTTGATAATATCATTAAGTGGCACTTTCGAGGCTACTATAATCGAACACTCTTGAAAGTAGTGTCGCAGTTTCCACGATGCCATGAATACCGCATATGCTATATTTTGGTAATGCGGGTACCATGATTTGCATGGAGTGAGGATAGTGGATACATAGTATACCGGCTTTTGAAGAGGGAATTTGTGTCCGTCCGCTTCCCGTTCGACAACGAGCACCGCGCTTACAACTTGATGAGTTGCTGCAATGTACAATAGCATTGGTTCGCCGATGTTTGGCGCGGCCAGGATCGGGTTGGTTGCCAGAATGGCCTATATTTCTTCCAATCCGGCTGTGGCCGCGTCCGTCCACTCGAAGTGTTCGGTGCGCCGAAGGAGGCGATAAAGGGGTAAATCCTTTTCTCCTAAGCGGGAGATAAAGCGGCTTAGAGCCGCCATGCATCCAGTTAAGTTCTGGATTTGTTTGAGGTCTGTTGGGGTAGCCAACTGTGATAACGCTTGGATTTTGGCCGGATTAGCTTCAATACCTCTACTGGAGACAATGAACCCCAGGAGCTTTCCGGCTGGTACGCCGAAAACGCATTTTTCCGGATTGAGCTTGATGTCATATGTTCAGAGGTTGTCGAATGTGAGCCTCAAGTCGTCTATCAAAGAGTCGACGTGTTTGGTTTTGACGACCACATCGTCTACGTATGCCTCTACTGTTTTGCCAATTTGTTTCTACAGGCATGTCTGAATCATGCGCTGATATGTTGCGTCGGCGTTTTTGAGCCCAAAAGGCGTTGTGTTGAAACAAAAGGGACCGTATGGTGTGATGAATGCCGTTGTGGCTTGGTCATACTCCGCCATCTTGATTTGGTGGTAACCGGAATATGCATCGAGGAAACACAATGACTCGTGTCCTGCGGTAGCGTCAATGATTTGATCGATGCGTGGGAGGGAGAAGGGATCCTTTGGGCAAGCTTTATTGAGGTCTTTGAAATCGACGCAAAGGCGCCAGGATTTGTCCTTCTTTGGTACCATCACCAGGTTTGCTAGCCAGTTCGGATGTTTTATTTCTCTGATGAATCCGGCCTCCAATAACTTGGCTAGTTCTTCTCCCATGGCATGTCTCTTAGGTTCGGAGAAACGCCGAAGAGCTTGCTTGACCGGCTTGAATCCCTTTAGGATATTGAGGCTATGCTCGGCCAGCCTGCGTGGGATTCCTAGCATGTCTGAGGGATGCCAGGCGAATATGTCCCAATTCTCGCGCAGGAACTCTCGTAGTGCGGCGTCCACAGCGGGGTTTAACTGTGCCCCGATGGAGGCTATTTTGGTAGGGCCCGTTGGGTGGACTTGGAATTTTACTATTTCATCCGTTGGTTTAAAAGAGGTGGACTTGGATCTCTTGTCGAGTATCACATCGTCCCTGTCCACTGTGGAGCATAGCGTGGTTAAATCCTCGGCCGAGAGGGCTTCGGATAATGCCTCGAGGGCCAATGTCGTTGTTTTGTTTTCGGTGCGGAGTGCTGTGTCCGGATCACTGGCGAGAGTGATGATTCCGTTGGGCCCGGGCATTTTAAGCTTCATGTACCCATAATGGGGTACGGCTTGGAAGATTGTGAACGCCTCCCGTCCTAAAAGAGCGTGATAGCCACTGCTGAACGGGGCCACTTGGAATGTAATTTCTTCCTACCTGTAATTGTCCGACGTGCCGAATACCACATCTAGTGTGATTTTCCCAGCACAGCGTGCTTCCCGACTGGGGATAATTCCTCTAAAGGTTGTGCTACTTTGCTCGATGCGGTTCCAGTCTATTTCCATCTTTTGAAGAGTTTCCTCATAGATGAGGTTTAGTCCGCTACCGCCGTCCATGAGTACTTTGGTGAGTCGAAAGCCGTCCACGATTGGACTGAGGACCAGTGCGACTGGTGCTCGGGCTGTTCGGGATTTGGGTTCATCACTGGCATTGAAGGTAATAGCCGTGTCACTCCATGGATTTGTTGCTGCTATGTGGCAGATTTTGGCCATGCTGCGGAGCGTTCGCTTGCGCCTATTATTTGACACAAAGGTCTCGAACACTATTAACACCGTATTGTTATCCACTGGATGGTGCTCTGTGGTATGTGGGATAAGAAGATCCTCACCACTTTTGGCCACCTGCCGTAGTATCCAACATGCTCTAAGGTTGTGCGTTGGTATTATATACGCCGTGCTATGAATTTTGCAGGGTCCGTTGAGCCATCCCTCCAGTATGGTTCCTTGCCCTATAGAGGGTTTTTGCTTTTTGGTAGTTAACCCGGGTGTATTGTGATAATGCACCCTTTTATTTCGGACTGGGTTTGTGTTCAGGGCCGGATTATCCCAAAAGTTTGTTTCGGTTTTCCAGGCACTTTCCATCGCACAGTACTTTCGTACTATGGACGCCAAGTCAGCGAAGCGTGTTATCTCACGGCGATTTATGGCGTTAAGGATTCCCTTGTCCATGCAATCATTGCAGAAAAATAAGATTGCGTCTTCCTCGCGACAGTCCTTAACATTGTTCATCACAAGGAGGAATCTGGCCCAGTAATGATGTACTGTTTCCTGGGGCTCTTGCCTGATATGGGAAAGGTCGCTTGTGTTTGGGTGGGTGGGTGGAATTGAATCCAAACCCCTACCCGATCTGGGATCCAGGGGCCGAGGAGTTTCCAATTTTGGAAGTTCCAGTTCCGGGATGTTACCCGCTAATCCTGGTCCGCTGTCTGACTCTAAGTTCAGGGATTGGATGTTTTCCTCCCATGAACGGGCATCCAGCTCGGAGAGCTCGGGAATCCGGACATAGTTGGTCCTCAGGATAGAGGAAAGGTCGCCGCATTGTTCCTCCACCACTGCAATATTATGGGTGACCGGTGGAGAGTTAATCTTCCTTTGATCGGGTTTAAGCCCAATCCGATCATAGTCCGTAGCGACTCCCAAGGCGGCGATGCGATCCAAGGGCTCGTTTAAGGAGGAGAGCTCCATTGGATCCATTTGTTCGGTGAGTGCCAATTTGACGTGGAGGCTATTTTCGATGACCTGAGAATTCATCGTCGGCGCGGCGGCCGAACAGGCGGTCATGATGAACCCGCCTAGCCGGAGAGTTTGGCCGACAGCCAAAGCTCCCCCAACAGTAGTACCGTCTTTAAAGACGAGACGAGACATCCTTCCTTCTGGCGACGACACAGAGGAACTGTCAATGAAAGCACCAATGTCGGTGTCAAAACCGGCGGATCTCGGGTAGGGGGTCCCGAACTGTGCATCTAAGGCAGATGGTAACAGGAGGCAAGGGACACGATGTTTTACCCAGGTTCGGGCCCTCTCGATGGAGGTAAAACCCTACGTCCTGCTTGATTAATATTGATGATATGGGTAGTACAAGAGTAGATCTACCACGAGATCAGAGAGGCTAAACCCTAGCAGCTAGCCTATGGTATGATTGTATGTTGTCCTACGGACTAAAACCCTCCGGTTTATATAGACACCGGAGGGGCTAGGGTTACACAAGGTCGGTTACAAAGGAGGAGATATACATATCCGTATTGCCTAGCTTGCCTTCCACGCCAAGTAGAGTCCCATCCGGACACGAGATGAAGTCTTCAATCTTGTATCTTCATAGTCCAACCGTCCGGCCGAAAGATATAGTCCAGCTATCTGGAGACCCCCTAATCCAGGACACCCTCACCCCCTAAGAGGGATGAACTAACCTTGGGTTTTTTCGATGATGACTTCATGTAGGTGTTGAAGATGTGGATGCTCAACATGGATGTAGATCATTTGGAGCAATCCTTTGGAGTGAGTTTCACTTTTAATACCTACACGGGTTAGTCCCACAAGGAACAAACAAGGATATCCATAGACATAGAGTGATGCACACACAAGATGATGTCTATGAAAGCATTAGGTTACCTTGTCCCTTGTCTTACCAACAAGAGGGTTTGTGACTCCTTGAACTAGTGCAAGATGTGGAAGTTGATTGCACTTGTTCTTGCCAAAATGATAAGAGTGAGGTATGTTGGCGTAGTCACCCCCAAGAACTCTCTAGTTCTTCTTCTTCGGGATCCACATCATCTTGATGGGAATCTTGGAGTTGTAGTCGTACTTGATGAAGTTGAACTTGATGTAGTCTTGGGAACCCACTTGACCAAGGCCTTGGGTGCTTCTTCAAATGCATCAATTTCCTCTTGAAGCTTATCCTTGCCTTTTTGCTTGTGGTCCTGTGGTGGAAGATCATCTTGAGCTGGTGTCCCTTTGAAGGAACTAGGATCATACTTCTCTTGTTGAGGAACAAACTTCATCTTGGGGTATTGATCTTCTTCCCACACAACTCCATTGGCATTGAACTTTCGTTCAAAACCAACACCTTGGTTCTTCCGGTTCCTTCCTTGCTTGCGTACAATTTCCTTGAATTGCTTACTCCTG